>NC_051182.1:28204920-28291343 GCF_013339695.2 Rhipicephalus sanguineus
AAAGCGGAGATCATAAGCTTTCTGAATTATTACAATTAATATTTATTTGTCAAGCGCAGCGAGCACGGTATGTCCGCAAACAATGCGTAAAATGCGGAGGGGGGTTCGCCGGAGTGGGACCGCCACCTTAATGACGCACAGGAGAAATCTCACCAGGCACTACCTTGGAGGTAAACAATGGCTGCTAATGGGAATGAGAGACAGAAGAAGTCGGCTTTTAGCTAACACTTACACTTCTACTTCTACTAACGTTTCCTACTGGAACATGCCAATGGCTGCTAATGGGGAATGAGAGACAGAAGAATTCGGCTTTTAGTTAACGCGCACGCTGCGAATTTTTTATTGTTCAACAACGCACAGGAAAAATCTCCCACCGGCACCACCTTGGAGGTCAAAGCGTAAGAATGGTTACGCACTACGACTACTACTACGACTACGAGGGACGAACGGGTGCCGCCTTAAGGAGCTTCGCCCCTAAAATACAATCGCAAACAAGCAAACATATCACATATGCATCGCATTGGGTCGCTCAGCATTTCTTTAGTTCATTGCGCCGTCATGGAGTAGCATAGCAATATCTTACTCTATGACGCGGTCGTTATAGGGAACCCAAGCTCAAGTTTGCGGCGCGACGACAGCGCCGTGCTGCGGCTCTGGAGAGAAGCTCTGGCGCAACTGGGTGCAAGCGCAGCCGACTCAACCTGTTTGTCGGCAGCGGGAACACGCGCGCCCGCGCGCTGCTCAGTCGGTGCGGGGAACTGGGGCGCCGTGCCGACAGCTTGGCACGCTGAACCGAGAGGCTTGCTGTGCGAAGCTGCATTTCCACGTTAGCAGAAGCGACCTCGCGGAAGCGCAAGCGAGGTCCTAAGTATTGTGTCGTGGCCTGCCACAACAGTGCAGACACGCGATTCAGGCACGCGATTCACGTGTGAAACTGTATCGGTTCCCGGGCGTGTCACACGAGAAATAAAGGCGGCAAGCATTGATTGCTGACAGCGCTGTCTCGCATTCTATTTTGGCTGTCTGAGTTCATTGCTTTCGTTCGTTTCGACTACCTGAATTGGTACGTAACGCGGCGCATGCACGCAGCGACTACAGTAGTGATTACTCGCTGTCAGGGCTGGGCAAAAATACTTCGAAATTGTATCGCCTGTCACGTGGTTTATTCACGTACAGACGTGAAGGAACGATGAGGAACGTCGAGGAACGTCGAGGAACGTCGAGGGTCCAAAATCCAAGCAAACGCAAGCTCGGGTCGCGTGGCTACCACTCACGATGTGGCTTGCTTTCTTGGCTGCTTCGTCGTCGTCTCGTACTCTTCACTACATTGGCCCCTGGTGAATAGCGGAGCCATCCTGGCGACCTAAGGCGTTGTCAGTATAGCGGGGTCGTAATAGGGCTTCAGGCGGCTGACATGGACGATTTCCCGACCACGACGACGTAAATCGTGGGATGCTGTCAGAGGCTCAACCTCATAATTGACAGGAGACGTGCGAGAAAGAATGCGGTAGGGCCCCTGATATCGGGCACGTAATTTCGAGGAAAGGCCAGGAGTGCTCGATGGGATCCAGAGCCAAACGAGGTCACCAGTTGTGAAAGTAGAGAGAGGTCGGTCGGTGTCGTGCCGTAGCTTTTGGTGGCCTTGGTCCTCGGTGGTCAGCGAACGGGCTAATTGTCTGCAATCTTCGGCGTATCTAGCAACGTCAGAAATCGCAGTATATTCAGACGAGTCCGGCGTATAGGGAAGCATAGTGTCCAGCGTGCAGGACGGGTCGCGTCCGTATAAAAGAAAGAAAGGTGAGAAACCGGTGGTCGCGTGCGTTGCGGTGTTGTACGCGTACGTGACGAACGGCAGGACGGTGTCCCAGTTGGTCTGGTCTGATGCCGTGTACATTGTCAACATATCACCGTGTGTGCGATTAAATCGTTCCGTGAGGCCATTCGTCTGCGGATGATATGCGGTGGTCATTCGATGAACGATATTGCACTGGACGAGCAAGGCCTGAATAGCGTCAGACAGGAAAACACTCCCTCTGTCGCTCAAAAGTTCACGGGGAGCACCGTGGCGAAGGACAAAGTTGCGTAAGATAAAAAACGCAACCTCTCTTGCGGTAGCCGTTGGAAGTGCTGCAGTCTCTGCGTAACGGGTGAGGTGGTCCACGCCAACAATGATCCACCGATTCCCAGAGGAAGTCGGGGGAAGCGGGCCATATAAGTCGATGCCGACGCGGTCGAATGGACGTCCCGGACAAGGTAGAGGCTGAAGTGGACCGTCTGGGCGTTGAGGTGGAGCTTTACGCTGCTGACAAGCAGTACAAGCACGTACGTACTTGCGCACGAACGTGTACATGCCGCGCCAGTAGTATCGCTGACGCAAGCGGTTGTACGTCTTCAGAGCGCCAGCGTGAGCGCTTTGCAGGTCGTTGTGAAAAGCAGTGCAGACTTCTGTGCGCATGTGGCGCGGGATCACTAGCAACCACCTCCGACCGTCAGGTGCGTAATTACGCCGATAGAGGAGGCCGTCGCGGAGTGCGAAATGCGTGCTTGACGACGGAGAGTTCTTGACGCTGGATGAACCAATGAACCAGTCAGAAAGTCGACGAGTTCGGAGATCCACGCATCCTTGCGTTGCTCCGACGGCATGTCTGCGAAGTCAAGGGGCGTCAAGACAGCTGACGTGTCTGACGGCGAAGCTGTGTCAGACGGTAACGGTGAGCGGGATAGCGCATCAGCGTCCGAGTGCTTGCGGCCGGATCTGTACACAACACGAATGTCGTATTCCTGCAGCCGAAGCGCCCAACGACCGAGGCGGCCTGAAGGATCTTTCAAAGATGAGAGCCAACAGAGCGCGTGATGGTCCGTGACTACTTCGAAGGGGCGGCCATAAAGGTACGGACGGAACTTGGTCAAAGCCCAGATTATGGCGAGGCACTCTTTTTCAGAGACTGAGTAGTTGCACTCCGCTTTCTTCAGGGTTCGACTCGCGTAAGCAACAACGTACTCGTCGTATCCTGGTTTTCGTTGAGCAAGTACAGCACCAAGACCGACACCGCTGGCGTCAGTATGGACCTCCGTAGGCACATTAGGGTCAAAGTGACGGAGTATCGGAGGTGACGTTAATAAGCGCCGTAGCGTCATGAAAGCTTCATCGCACTCTGGTGACCAAGCCGACAGGCCGTTAGAGGCTGTCAGTAGGTTGGTAAGAGGTGCGATGATAGAGCGAAGTCGCGCACAAATCGACGAAAATACGAGCACAGCCCAATAAAGCTTCGGAGCGTCTTGATGGAATTGGGCTTGGGGTACTCGGCCACGGCACGAAGTTTAGCGGGATCCGGAAGAACGCCTTCCTTGCAGACGACGTGACCTAGTATGGTGAGTTGGCGCGCAGCAAAATGGCACTTCTTGATGTTAAGTTGAAGGCCACCAGAGGCGAGGCAACTTGAGAATAGCGCGAAGACGAACTAGATGAGTCGGAAAATCGCGGGAAAATACAACAATGTCGTCAAGGTAGCACAGGCAGGTATTGCACTTGTGGCCACGAAGGATGTTATCCATCATTCGTTCGAAGGTAGCTGGGGCGTTGCAGAGTCCGAAGGGCATCACCTTGAACTCATAAAGCCCATCGGGAGTAACGAACGCAGTCTTCGGGCGGTCAGGGTCAGCGAGTGGAACTTGCCAATAGCCCGATCGTAAATCCAAGGACGAGAAATATTCTGCTCCTTGCAAGCAATCGAGGGCATCGTCGATGCGTGGCAACGGGTATACATCCTTCCGAGTTATCTTATTCAGGCGGCGGTAGTCGACGCAGAATCTGATAGAGCCATCCTTTTTGCGCACAAGCACAACAGGGGACGACCAGGGGCTCTCAGATGGCTGAATGACTCCGTCATAACGTAGTTGAGCGCAAAAAACAGGCAACAGACGAGTAAGAGGACAAGGACACAGCTGTGCTGGACGAGGAGTGGTCTCGCCCTCTCGCAGTGACGTTGAGATGTCGTGTACCGGCGTAGAGGCGGAGACCAGCAACGGAGTGTAGGACCGGCGTCCGACGTCAGTTTCAGGACAGCCCGAGAGGGTTTCTGCCGTGGGGCTCGAGGGCACCGATGCCCCATCGAGCTGGTGCCCCACATGAGCTTGATCTCGGGCGGCGGGCAGGTTTGTGCACGTCCGAGCCGCGCCGTCGAGGTGGTGTGCCTCACAGCCCCCATGAACGGTCGAGAGTGGGTCTGGGGAGATAGGGTCACACGCATGTGAAAGAGGACGAAAAAGATTTGTGATTTTTGCACACCATGCCGACCAGGATGGCTGACTGACGCCCTCGTAGGCATGCCATGCCTTAGCGGCATCGCGAAGGCTGTCGATGGCAATCATCCATTTTTGATGGTCCGTCCAGGCGTGGCGGGTGCCGAGCGAGTTGATGGTGTCAATCCAAAGAAAAACGTCGTCCTGGAAGCCGCGGAATTCCGGTAGTTCGCAGGCAGCCGGTGATGGTGCTACGGTAGGCGAAACTCCGGGGCATGCCGACGCCAACCAGTCGAGTTGGTATGAGAGCTCCGTGAGGGCACACCGCAGCTCTCTGCGGCTCTCGGGTGAGCTCTCTTCATGGTCTTGCGAGGCGGCGGCGGCCAACGCGGCACTGAGCGAGTGCAGTGCTGGCAAGGCGGCAGGACACAGCACGGAGATAGATGCTGCCAAGGCGTTCACCGTGACTCGGAGTCGCGCGATGGTGGCGGAAAGCTCGGCGGCACTCTCGGGCGATCCGCGCGTGGTGCCTGTGGTGACGTCCGAGGAGTATGACACGATCGGCGTACTCACAGAGGAGGGACCCTTGTCCGAGGGTGCTTGGACAGCACCCCTAAGCGGCTGGGGTGCCGATGGAGTACTGAGTAAGCCGTTGTCGCTGCGGGAAGCGTGGACGGCATTTCCGGGGTCCTTGCCGTTGGAAGCGTCAACCGCGTTCCGAATGACTCCGCGCGTGAGCATATCATCGACTTGTTCATTGATAACACGGCGCTCTTCCGCCGAAACGCGATATGGTCGTTGGCGTAAAGGGGCATGACCACCGGTGTCGATGTGGTGCGTGACGCTCGTTGTGCGACCCAGAGATGGCTGACCGCAGTCGAAGGATGAGCGGAACTCTTCTAGAAGGGCCAATAGTTCGCGTCGATGGTCCAATGATAGATCCGGGGACACAGAAGGGTGAAAAATGTCTGACTTCGGAGGTGCCGCAACAGGGGCTGTCATGGCATTCAGCTGGTGGTGAAGTGGGGCTTCAGCGAACTCCAGAAAGCGAAGCAGGTCAACGGCATGTATGCTTCCCAAACATTCCCCGCGAAGTAGACGAACGGGCGAGGTGCGCAAGTTGGCAATCGGCATGATGGTAGCGCCGGATTCGACGGTGAGTACGGCAAACGGCAGTCGTAGGGCATGGCGGCGGAGAAACAGCTCTGACGGGGCGAACAGGACAGCGCCGTCAGGAGCGGCCGGACAAGTCAAGGCGACAAGGGTGGACGTGTTTGGGGCTACGTCAGCGTCGGCAGCAATGACAAGTTTACATGCGTCAGATATGGTAGGCCCCGAAACAGAAGATTGCAGCGGCGTAAGGGCGACTTCTGCTCGGGCGCAATCTGTGATGGCGCGATGACGTGAAAGGAAGTCCCAGCCGAGGATAACGTCGTGAGAGCAGGACGGCAGCACGAAAAACTCAATGACGTAAAGTTCGCCTTGAATATTAACGCGCGCGGTGCACAGGGCTGAAGGTGCTATGAACTGCGAGTTCGCAGTGCGGAGCATGAGTCCTGAGAGCGACGTGGTCACTTTTTTTAACTGGCGGCAGAGGCTCTCGCAGATTACGGAAACGGCGGCCACGGTATCAATTAGCGCTTGGGCCGTGGTCCCTTCAACATTGACGTCGATAACGTTTTGCGGCGAAAAAGACGGAGGCCTTGGGCAGTTCGCTTCGCATGCAGTTCTTGCCTCCGGAACTGCAGCGATCAGTTTCCCTCTTGCGCAGTAGGTCGGCGACGCATAGGTGACAGGGAGCGTCGTCGAGGGGACGGTGACCGGTGGGTCTCGTTGGGTCGTTGATCACGGGTATACTCCGGTGGCGACCGGGACGACGACGCGACCGGCCTGCCGTCGGCGTCGAAGTGAGGAGGGGCGTAGTTTGGGGGCGACCTGGACGACGACGCAACTGGCATGCCCACGGCGTCGAATGTTGGAGGAACCAGGCGACAATGGCGAGCGACGTGGCCGGCGAGGCCACAGGAGAAACAGATGGGCCGATTGTCCGGGGTTCGCCACGCGTCGGAGCGGCGGAAAGACGGAGCCGAGGGGTTTGGGATGGGCGGCGACGAAGCATACGCGGATGTTGGCAAGACACGGGGCGGCGTAAGTGGCCGAGGTGGAGCGTAAGGCATAGATTGGTGATACGCGGTGGTCGCCAAGGCATGGGACGGCATCAAATGGTCGAGGTGGAGCAGAGGGCATAGGCTGTTGAGGGGGCCGAGCAGCAACGGCGGCGTAGGTAAGCGGCGCAGTGACGGGCGGTTGTTGGAACATGGGTGGGAGAGCCTCAGCAATTTGCGTCCGAATGGCTTGTTGAATGCCCGGAGCCAGAGGATGCGCCGGCTCGTGAGTGAGCGGCAGTAAGGACAGCTGGCGTGCGACTTCTTCACGGATGAAGTCTTTGATCGTGGGCTGGAGAGTCGGCTGAGTGGCCGGAGGGACAGCTAGCTGCAAGCTGGAGAGCGTGTCGGGGGTAGGGAGGGCCTGACGGGCGATCGCGCGCTGCCTGCGCAATTCGTCGAAACTCTGACAGAGGGAAACTAGCGCAGCGACTGTGGTGGGATTCCGCGCGAGCAGCAGCTGGAAGGCGCCGTACTCGATGCCCTTCAAGATGTGGTTGATTTTGGCCTCCTCAGGCATAGCGGGGTCGACGCGGGTGCACAAATGGAGGACATCCTCGATGTAAGCCGTGTAGGTCTCACCCGGTTGTTGTGCACGCTGACGCAAGCGCTGCTCGGCGAGAAGCTTGCGAGCCGCAGGCCGTCCAAAGACGTCCTTGATAGCAGTCTTGAAAGCTGACCAAGATGGAAGCTCGGCCTCGTGGTTGTGATACCACAGTTGGGCTATGTCGGCAAGGTAGAATTGCACATACCCAAGCTTCATTGGATCGTCCCATCTGTCGCTGGCGCAGACTTTGTCATACCTCGACAGCCACTCGTCCACGTCCGATTCACCGGAGCCCGAGAAGATGGGGGGGGGTCCCGCTGAGGATACACGGCGCCACAAGTGACGTGGACAGCCGAAGGGCCAGGCTGGGAAGGAGTCTCGGTGGCCATGTTGGTATAACGAAGGGGGGGAAGCTTACGGGAGCGAAGATCCAGGGTCGTAGGGGAAACCCACGCACCTCCACCAAATGTCACGTGGTTTATTCACGTACAGACGTGAAGGAACGATGAGGAACGTCGAGGGTCCAAAATCCAAGCAAACGCAAGCTCGGGTCGCGTGGCTACCACTCACGATGTGGCTTGCTTTCTTGGCTGCTTCGTCGTCGTCTCGTACTCTTCACTACACGCCATACGATACAATATTCTCAGGCAAGAAGTATTTGAGATACAGATACAAGATACTGCTACAGTAATTGTATTCTATACGATACACTCTAAAAAAAGGGAGCGAGAATGGAGTAACGGGCTCCGTTCCACTGGGTAGGTCTCTTCGTATACCTCCCATAGGGACACGTAATTCAAACGTTCTGCGACGCTTGCGCCGAGAGCGCCAAGAAAGCCGTTGAGTTACGGCCCTGGCGAGTGGAAGCGCTGTAATGGCGGCGATGACGCAGCGGTTGCGTAACGATTGCGTTTCTACGTCGTCGGGGCAACAGTAACAACAGCCGCTCGCTTCTTCTCGCCCCCCCCCTTCCCCTCTTCCTCCCTCGCACTCCTCGCGGCGTTTTCTTTTTTTTTTCTTTCGGGCGCGCTTGCTTTTTCTCCTCTCCCATGTCGGGTGCCGTTTTTTTTTTTTGCCTTCTTTCTTGGCGGCTCCTTTTTCTTCTTTCATGCCGCGCGCCGTTTTTTTTTTTTCGTGCGCGTGGCGCGTTTTTTTTTTTTTTTTCGCGTGCGCGCGTGCTGTGCTTGGTCGCGCATTTATGTTTTTCTATCCGCTCGTGGTGCGCAGTGCGTTTGAATGCACGCAGCCTGCATGATCCAGAGCATAAGGGATGACTTCCACCCACAACATATCTGTGACTTCGTTTTATTGCTCCGTTTCCAAAACTCAAGATTTGCACATAATGGGGCACGATACAAGTTCCGGAGAAGAAGAGAATTAAAGAATGCACAGTGTGTCCATGATTAAACAGCACAAAAATTCATTGTAAAGTTCAGAAATTGGAAATCAAAAATCGAACACACTGAAAATGCAGGCCCTTTAACGTATACACATATAAGTAACACGATGTGTTTAGTACAATACTGACCAAAGTGCACGAGAGCTGCTGATGTGACAGAGTCATGAAATTTAAAGAAATGTAGGCGAAATGTCAGTGCATGGCAAAAACAATAAAGATGCGCAAAATACCTAAATATGGAATAATATTGCAATGAACTACTTATTAACCACTGTACTAATACGAAACACAAAACAACTAGATATATATAAGCAGTACATCGCACTAAAAAGGGAAATACACATTATTTGGCACTTGACCACTACTTGACAGTTAGATGGAGGCAACGGCATGAAGGCGATGGTCCGTTTATGCAACAGCACATATAACATTCGAAACGCGTATTACCCAAAGGCCAGGTGAAATAAGTCTACTACACAGCTTTTCTTTCACCGCGTATACAATGCATAGCTGTAAGATAACGTCACTGAAGTGAGAATGTCATGCCCTGCACACTGAGCACCTCATTGAGATAAACGCAAACAATAAAATTCTGCATATTGGACACTTGCAATACTCAAGGCTCACCAGAAAAAAACAACTCTCATGTCTACACATGAAGGTTCTTCGAACGGTTTTTCTATAGGTAATTACAGAGGTAATACATAAACACAAAGAGTACTTTTTCAGCTGTAAGTACATGTAATGAACATAACATACACGCACCGAAAGAAAGCACTGGGGGCAGAGTAGAAAGCTGGTGCACTTGAGGTTGCGGATCGAGACTTCGCAGAGAGCAGATTCTATAGTTATTAACCCTTCCTTGGGCAAACGCGTCACTTGTGGCCTTCTCCATAATTCAGAAAACGTTTACGTCCTGCAGAAAAGCAGTTGCAAACCGAATTCAAACGACAAAAATTACGCAGTCACATCACGCAAACGTAGTTTCGTCGTCTCGGTATAGTGCAAGTTGAGATACACAGACTCAGAAACGCGTATTTAAACGAAGACGAGTGATAAACAGGCCAAAAAATGCAAAAAGCACTTCCAAGGAAGCAGTCATGTCAGAGACGCAGAAGTTAAACTATGAGTCTAAAGTGCTTTATTTTCGTTACTTCTTGGTACAACGATGCAAAATCGTGCTCTTCACGATTCAGTCACGTTTAAAAACAACTGTTGTCCAACTGCAATGAAGCTATATATGTGTGGCTGCGAACGCAAACCGCATACTCACCTATAGTTTTTTCGATCAGGGAAGAATCTTGCGGAACTCGGTCTTGAAGTATCCGTACACCGCTGCATGATGTACGAATGGCGTGTGCCGTTAACCATCACGGCGGCAAGAGAGCAATCCACGGAAACACCGCAAAAACTGCACACGCCGGCCAACGGTCGCTTCATGTAACGGAACATCACGAAACTTCACATCAAGGCCGGCGACTACGACGGGCTCCGATGTGGCGGCGGCGGAGCACGGCTGACCATGACCGCTCCAATAAGTCTCAAAAGCGAACAGTGATCCGCCAACCTCAACGAGAGACTTGCAGGTGTCCCCCAAGCATAGCCTGCCTGCACGGACAGCCTGGTGCCCGCGCTCAACGCTCGCTTCGTGCTACAACGGAACTTTCGAGAAATTCAAAACTAGCGTTGCGGCGCGCGCGCGGCCTCGGCGGCCGGCGCGGGGCGCACGGCTTTGCCGGCACGGCGGCGGGCTGCCATTGGCTGCTTTCATTTTGACTCGCCATCGACTCGAGCGCCAATTTCGCCTTCAGTTATCGCACTTCTGGTTGGAAGCTCAGTTAGGCTCAGATTCAAGATGGTGGCGATGACGTAACGATGACGTAACTCTTTGGGACGCTTGAGCGGCAGTGTTTCCGACCGTTGTCCGTTCCTCCTTCGGAGCAGCGACTCTCTCCTCTGCGGACGATTTACTCGTCGCGCCCTCTTGCGGCAAGCGCCAAGGAAGAAACTTTTCTCCCTCAACCACGTGACTTGCGCGCGCGCGCATGCGCACGCCGAGTTACATCGTGATTCCGTGCTGCGGAGAGCGGCCGCCCTTTCGCGCTCACTCGGCAGCCTCAGACCAGACTATCCAGTGCTACCGATCTCGGCCAGTCGCGTGCAATTACTTGTACCAAGGATTGATGCGAGCAACACACCAGTGACGTTCATTGTTTTTGTTCTATGTGTTGAGTAACGTGTGTGGCGTTTTTTTTCTTTTTTTATAGGCTCGGCGTGTGCGCGATGCGCCGCATACTTCCGTGTGTCTCGTGTTGTTTGTATACGTTTGCGCACGATCTGCTTGTCATAAATATGGTAAGTCCCGCTTCACAAAACAATCTTGTTTTAATGAACACCTTAGACTGGACACCAATAATTCAATTTTTTTCGGCGTTAACATACTTGGCAAGAGCACGCGTTTTTAGTTTTACACAGCACTTATAGCACTTATCAATACAACAAGCAATATAAACAAGCATGAAAGTTAATTTTTACAAGATTTTACCAAACGTTATACCACTGGACAGTGCATGCGTGGAAGTACGATAACATATAATTGCTGGAGTTTGACGCGTCGAAACCACCGTATGATTATGAGGCACGCCGTAGTGTGGGACTACGGATTAATTTCGATCAACTGGGGTTCTTTAACGTGCACCCGAACATAAGCACATGAGTGTTCTTTGCCTTTCGCCCCCATTGAAATGTGGCCGCCATGGCCGCATTTTAACGTTCTCCTGAATCATAAGTGCACATATCTGAAAAATAAATCAATGAATTCTGTCAATTAAGCCAAAATTCTCAATCACATGCGTTTTGGAATACACATGCCATGACTGAGAATTAGGACGGACTTATGCGCGCGTGCAGTATGTATCTCTAGTTCTCAGTATTTTGCTTTGGCGTGCGAAACTCAACATAAAATGCGCTTCTAATGACAGCTGTGCTCAGTAGGTAATCACTAACACTCTCACTCACCTTTGTGAAAAGAGTATTCCAAATCCAACGCAAGACTAACCACCGCCACAACGAGAACTACACAGTTGTCGCACAATGACCGCAATTTCACACGCCAGGCGAATACCTTGACGTAACAGTAGCAGAGCAGCACGTAGGTACAGCGTACTGAAATATTAGAGAACACGTAGTGTGGGTAGCGTTCTTTTCCATAATTCGCGCGGTGTAGCGCCAGTTTCTCTACTCAAGTAATCGAGCTGCCGCGACGCCAAGAGCCACTGACATCGCTCTCGAAAGACCACCGTCCGGTGCGAGGCCATCTTGTCTTGTTTCTTCGCACGACACGCGTTGTAACGTACGTATACACAAATGAGACGGCCGTACCGCATCAGAAGCATTGTCATTGAAGGGCTAGCAGTTGAACGAATCCATGGCCCATCGTCATACTTGTGGTCAACGCATAAATAGAATGTGAACAGATATCAACGCCAAACCACTCAACGAAGTCATACTTGTGGTTAACGCATAAATAGAATGTGAACAGATATCAACGCCAAACCACTCAACGAAGTCGACGCGACGAAGGCGACAGAATATGAACCCTCTGAAATGCATGTTGCCGATGTTGCGCCATCCCACAGTAACTATTGAAAATAAATAAATCAGAGAGAGCAATTTCATCTGTGGCCGCTGTCGGAAGATGGCGCTACTTCAAAATGTCGTCGGAATGGTATGAATGGTTCTTAATAATGTCGTTTTCGCACTAACTTAATCAACTCTGTAATTATATCGTTCATTATTATGCAGCTTTAGATTAACGGGTGTGCTTGGCTAAGCCATAGCTACAAATCAATAATGTCTGCGTATATTGCGATGCAGCCATGAAATGGTAAAGAGTTCAAGAAAATGACGCATCGCTTGTGCCACCATGGTCAACTGTAATTCAGTGACTATATGAGGGCCTGCGCTTCATTGAGGGCTACAAGGTATATGTAAACTGGTAGCGTAACTTCCGTAGAAGCTCATGTGTCAAGCCGGTGGCTAGTTGTTGCAACAGTTGCCATCTATGTGAGGAGGGGACAAACAGAATTAAAAAAAAGAGAGAAAGATTACGTCACAACCGGAAGCGGAAATGACGTCACGTTTTACCGCGATGTGCGCGAAATTATGAAATTTTTTGACAGGGCGTCGCTTCCTACTTTTTTTTTTATAGCTGCACGTTCTTTTTCATATCACTATGACGGCTCCATAATGGAAGCCTGCAAGATAACGGGAAGACGAAAAAGACCGATTTGATAAATAAGGTGTATTTTATTGGCGAAATATTGCAGTTGAACAGGATATTACCCCAAAATATATAACACAGAAATCAGAAGTAGCATAACAATTCAACGTGCACACAAACCTTGCACACGTGTTGCTCTTGCATCCGTAGACAGCGCAGCGTTTCTTCGCGTAGCGTGGCGGACTCATCGTCCCGAAGGGCGACAGCACGCCGGCCGTGCGCTGGCAAAACACAGTTACTGAAACGGTTCCCGATGGCTGCGATGGGCTATATTACCTTCTGCCAAGTACCACGACTAGAAAACAACGCTTATGCGAGGAAATCACCTACGGACGACAGGCACAAACCTACTGCGCAAAAACAAGCGACGCCATTTGCATCTGAAAATGCGCAAAACCGTTGGCCCATGTTACCAGACTGCCTGCATGTGCCCGCTGTTTCTGAAAATAAACGAAAAAATTGGCCACTCAACCACATACCCAAGACTAAAGTTTGATTAAAGTAATCTATTAATTTAAATCGTGACAAATAAAATTAAAACTAATTAAAATAAACGTTTAATTAATTTTTTGTTTTCGTTATTTGTTCCCCCCCTCACCTAGTAGCGCTTTAATCGTCACGCGGGTGTTGATGTTTGTCGCAATAGGTTTCCGACCACTTTTCGTTCCGACATTCGCGACCTATTTAGATTGACCTTGGAGGGGTATGTGTTAAACACGTGTGTACCTACGCGTCTGTAGTGAATTGTTCATGTCATAGGTAGTGTACATGCGAATGAATTGTGTACGTATTGAATTGAGTGTGTGTACTATGTGTGTGCCTAGTGAACGTGTGCGTATTAATAAAATGTTTGTTAACCTTCCTGTGTCCTTGAGTAATCCATGAATGGGGCCACCTTGCCGAAATGTCATAGCCTAGTATCGACGTATGCCGCCTCAGTCAGATACTTTTTTTTAGTATCGTTTAACCCCTCTAGATGGCGCCAGCTACCACCTACTTCACGGCTGCGGCGCTCTTACAGCTCCACCTACTTATATGAAGTTGAACATCTATCTATTGAAACTATGCTCTGCTGCGCCGGGATTGTTTTGATGCTACAGAATGTACAGGTCGGTCCACTGTTAAAGGGAACAATTGCGTTCAGGGCATGTCAGGATATCGCTCTCTTGCAACAGTACAGTGGCTTAAATTTACATAAGACTACTGGTGGTTGACACTTCCGACTCCCTTTGACAGACCAGTACCTTGAACAAACAACGTTTCCACATCCACTTGGAATGAGGGGGCCAGCAAAATGAAGGGGGCTCATTCGAGTGTTCCCTTTAACAGTGGACCGACCTGTACATTTTGGAAGCACATGTCGGTGCCTATTGCCCCGTAAACGCGTGGATAACGTCGCTACACCGTGTGACGCTTCGACAAATAAAGACAGCAAGCCTAACGTGCAGTCTCTGGGTGAGAGCCCCTGTGCAGTATCCGTCTCTTTTAAAGTGAACGCCGTCTCGCTGGCCGAGCGAAACGCACGAGTTCCGTCGTTCCCTTTCGCAAGGTTTTCGTCACTACAGGTTTGCCTGCCTGATTTTATTGTCATATCGTTCGATATTAAGCTCAGCGGGACCGTTTTTTGTGATTACCAGTGCCGCATACTCTTTATGAGTCGAGAACGATGCACTCGCTAGGCCTAAATCTATTCCTCGCTTCACTGGCTCGCCGTCAGCCATCTTGATTTTGACGGGGGAGGAAACGGTTTCTACATTGAAAAGGGAGGAAAGGTTCCTCCATTTGAAGACGAACGTTGGGGACATCGCCGTTTCTCCCTTAAAGGAGAGAGGGTCACTCCATTTTTTTTAAGAGTGCACTTGGCAATTGTATCTTAAGATACTTCGATAGATTCTCAAATTTGTTTTTATAGATCCATATAATGTAGCACCAAACGCCTATGCATGAAAATGTCTACTTGCAAGTTTCGTAACTGTGACCTATGTTGTTTCATTTGAATGAAATGTCTCTTAGTATCTCAAAAGTTTTGCCCTTCTTGCTCAAAGTACATTAGTTTCCTTCCAAAACAACTTATTGGGGTTTGTTTTAGCTTCTTCACAGGACAACTCTCTGTACACTTCGCTGACAGCGGTTCTTGCTTGTCATTTTTGCAATTGATGGGAGTCTCTGCTCAGCATACGCGACCAGCTAGCGGGTTGCCATATAATCACAATAACTTCATTAAGAAGCGTTTGCACGACAGCGCAAATACCGGTGTGGACTTTTACCTTGTCCGCGAAAGACCGTTTGCGCAATATCGGGTATCCTGACAGGTGTGCAGCAGCAACAACGATGGTAGCGACACTTTTATATATATATATATATTTTTTGGGGAGGGGGGGGAGCTGGGGGGACGCATGGTATATACTAGGGGTTTGAGACCTTTCTCTAGCAGCCCGGCCCGCACATATGACCGTCTTCGTCCCATTTGTTTTTATTTTCCTTAAAAAGTATGTACATGAACTACATAGACATGACTGGTCTCAAGCATTCCTCTAGTGAGGACATGTGGTCACCATGTGCTGAAACATAACCGTGGAACAAAAACTCTATATATCAGAATCTGCGTCCAGATTTCACTCGTTGTGTACATCGGTATCGACGTTCCTCGAAACCTGGCTCCACAACCCCTTAAGAAATGATCAATACGTATATGAGATATGGCAAAGGCTTCGTTTCAAATGGCAACGTCATTTTGTTCAAACTGTCTCAGACCCCGCTCCCACCATCTTCACTGTTTCGGCCCTTGAAACTAAATTTCGTGACTGCGGGCCGCAGGTTATGAGGTGAGTTTGAGACCCCTGGTGTATACGTATAGAGGACGTAAAACTGCAATTAATTTTTATATTCTACTTATCTGCTGGTGTAAAGGATTCTTTGTTGTTATACTGACTACCATGCAATATTTTACCATTTTGTTTTTCAATGAGAGAACATGTGCAACGCAAAAACGTTTCAGACGTATTGTATAGTTGCACAAGGCGTCGCAGGACACCGCCACTATTCGCGTTATTGTCACTTATAGCTACAATTACCTGGCGATTAGTAATATGAAAAAAACTTAGGAATGCCTAAAACTGGAAAACAAATCTAAGTAAAATACAGAAGTGGTTCTGTATCAAACATTCACATTGAATGAGTACAGAAACAAAATACAGACGGCGCCCTTAATAGCTATGAGCATGAAGTATCGTCAACTTACCTGTTGAGACAATAGAAAATGCAGTGCCTATGGAGAATTGCCTGAAACGACTCGTTCGGACGCTCATGAGTAAAGCGGTGCATTCGGTATAACAACGTTTCTCGAATTTCCTTGCTAACATCTTTAAGGTGGTTCCTAATAATTTCCGTTATTATAATGCAAACTCACTTTCGCTATTTTCCTAAGCGGTAAGCAGAATGTTTTGTTCTGTATACTCAAGGCACGCCCACATAATTTTATATTTGTCTTCAAAATTGCCTTGTCAACGTGTAAATGTGTAAAAAATAGCAGAAATAAAGCGGGCAGTTAAAAGAATAAAGCAGACATCTTATTTTGAGAGCGCGTTACAAAATACATACTGCAGTGACCAGACCGGAAAAATAATACAGAGACCTAGGTAATGTATGGGATGCAAAGGGACAGCTAAGAAAGCACTTGTGCTAATAATCAAATTATGATTTCCAAGATTATTTGAACAAATGTAGCAGGAAGTGATAAACACGGTAGGCCAAGTATTTTCTTTTAGGTAAACGCTTGCTCTATTAGATCTAGCATCAGTACCAGCGGTGCTAAAGTTGTTAGAATCTCATTTGCATATAAGTTAATTCTTCGCATACAAGTCATACTTGCACCCACGAGATCCCTCAAATCGCTGATATGTAAAATCTACGAGTCGCAAAGCAACCCCATTCCTGCACGCGTTACATTTCGTTACGGAGCAAGACACAAGACACAAGACACTGTTCAATAACGATACTGTAGCAACATGAGAATTTGCGCGATAGGCGCAGCACGCAGTGGAGTACGCGGCGCAGGACCGTGGCTAAGAGGAAGTGTCACGGCATTGGCGCAAACTGAAAAAAAATCGAGAAAACAAAAGGTACGTGGCCTGGGCGTAGACGTCCGCGCGCTTGTCTTCCTCATCTTCTGCACTCACTGGCGGACTTTGGCGGAAAAATAAAATTACGTCACGGCCCTTAGACTTATTCAGATGGCTTAGTGGCACCAGTACCAGCTTGAGAAGCGGAGCTTGGCCGGCGATTATTGTTTCGCACGGTTGTGTTGCGATAGAAGTATCTTGTATCTTAAGATACACGATACATTTTCGAATGTATCGGAAATACACATACAGATACTCGTCTTCCGAGACGTATCCCGATACAGATACAAGATACTCATGGAGTATCTAAGATATTATCTAAGATACTGCCCAGCACTGCTCGCTGTCTTCTCACATTGTGAAAGTGCAGTTACGGACCTTTGTAGGTGAAACAACTTTGTGTTTTGATTCCCCGTGTTCGTGAGACCTACCCGTCGTTGTTGAACGTTCACACTCGTGTTATACCATTAGCGTTGCGCGGTTGGTTGAATTCAACTGAACTCGGAACATTGTCAGAAGTTCGGCGCCTGCAATTCACGCGTCGGGAAGGCTGCTTTATCACGCCGGAGCGGACGTCTGTGCATTTTCAGCAAGCTTTGACATCGTTCTGCAGGTTTGCTTTGTTTATGTCACTTTATTAGGGTAATATATATTTAAGCCCCTAAATATAACTGGCAATTAATACATGCTTTGCAATTGCAACCTAGTAACCACCTTTTGATTTTGTGTGATTTTCTAGCCGCGTTCACGCAGCAGGTTTTATACGCATGTGAAGTCGATATTCTCATACAAAGAGAGTGCAAGCATGACGCGAGAGCCGAACAAACGAGGCGAGCAGTCCATCTTGCTTCACAGTGATTCAAGCTCAGCTAACTGCTTCGCGTCTTAATCGGCGGGTGATTCTCCAACGGCACGGAGGACTTGACTCTAACCTTCTTAGGAAACAGTGACATGGCCGTATAATTTCTTTTTTTCGCACGCCGCAAACGTTTGTTCGCGAAAGTACACGGCTGCTACTGTAAGCATGCCATATCAAAACAACAATCATATGATTCGTAGTCCACACCGCAGAACATCGAGAGCCTGTATGGCTTCAATTCGGAGTGCATGTGGACCATTATTTATCTTTAACATGACAGAATGAGACTTATCTCGGGGTATACGTCCTACACGGTGTAATCGCGACTTGGGAAATGCATTTCGCTTTGAGTCGGGCGTCGTTGTCGTCGATCGTCTGCTCTTCACCGCAAACGTGATTGACGAGCCTCTCTCCTGTTATCAAGTTCGCTTTTCGGAAGTTCCAGTCAACCGTGAAGATCCTTTTGAAGCCGCACTGCAAGCGGTACATTGTGAGGCGCCGCAAGTCCACCGCGACAGCTCTGCACGTGCACGAAAGCGAGCGGCAGCGCGTTGGAGAGAAGGGAAAACGCGCGTTGCTTGCACCCAGTTTTCATTTTTTATGCCAGAGAAGGCGCTGCCTGTCAAGAGCAGCAGCGCCACTTCTACCCTTTCTTCGTGTGACTACGGCCGCTCGACGAAAGAATAAATAAAAAAATGCGTGTCATGGTTTTCATGTTAACTCCTATTATTTATGTTCGTCACACAGTAACGTCGCGCAATACCAACTTGGGGGTCGATCAACCTAGAGAAACGGCCGCCAGGGCACCATGAGCGTGGCATGTAAGTCATGCTGTACATGACATGTGTGTCATGATTTTCATGTTAACTCGTGTTTTTATGTTTGTCACACAGTCACGTCGCGCAAGACCAATTCTGGGGTAGATCAAGCTAGCGAAACGGCCACCAGCGCGCCATGAGCGTGGCACGTAAGTCATGCTTTACATGACATGCGTGTCATGATTTTCATGATAACTCGTGTTATTTTTGTTCGTCAAACGGTCACGTCGCAAGATACCAATTTTGGTGTATATTGCCACGTGCGTGCTATGAGAAAGACGAAGACGATAGCGCAAAGGCTCATACGCGTTATACAGGAGCCAGAAAGAACAAATAAGAAGAACTCGCTGGCGCGCGGTATTAAAAAGACCGACCTGCTGTTATTCTCTCGATCTTGGCGTTACGACCTCTCTCTTGACGTCGCGACAATATCAATCTAGCGAAACGGCCGCCAGCGCCCCATGAGCGTGGCACGTAAGTCATGCTGTACATGACATGCGTGTCATGATTTTCATGATAACTCGTGTTATTCATGTTCGTCACACGGTCACGTCGCAAGATACCAATTTCGGTGCATATCAATCTAGCGAAACGGCCGCCAGCGCCCCATGAGCGTGGCACGTAAGTCATGCTGTACATGACATGCGTGTCATGATTTTCATGATAACTCGTGTTATTTATGTTCGTCACACGGTCACGTCGGAAGAGATCAATATTGGTCTATATCAATCTAGCGAAACGGCCGCCAGCACCCCATGAGCGTGGCACGTAAGTCATGCTGTACATGACATGCGTGTCATGATTTTCATGATAACTCGTGTTATTTATGTTCGTCACACAGTCACGTCACAAGATACCAATTTTGGTGTATATCAAGCTAGCGAAACGGCCGCCAGCGCACCATGAGCGTAGCATGTAAGTCATGCTGTACATGACATTCGTGTCATGATATTCATGTTATGACTTGTCATTTATGTTCGTCACACAGTCATGTTACGCCATACCAATTTTGGTGCACATTCGATTAACCAAGCGACCAGGAGAGCACGAAGTCGTAGGCGGCTAGATAGATAGATAGATAGATAGATAGATAGATAGATAGATAGATAGATAGATAGATAGATAGATAGATAGATAGATAGATAGATAGATAGATAGATAGATAGATAGATAGATAGATAGATAGATAGATAGATAGATAGATAGATAGATAGATAGATAGATAGATAGATAGATAGATAGATAGATAGATAGATAGATAGATAGATAGATAGATACGGTCAAAGTCGCAGAAGTTCGCTAAGAAATGCTTCGCATTTAAAAGTCATATGGCGGGATAAAACGTCTGGCGCCCGCCACAACCCTGTTTTTATGTTTTTTTTTCTCTTTTGTGTTCTAAATGCGTGTGGCTGTACGTCTGCTATCGCCAACGCGAACGGAACTGTCAAGACAGGGTTCCCGCTTGTAACAATGTGTTTCAGCGCGACGCAACAGGCCGTACCTGTTTTTTTTTTTTTGTGTCCAGCGGCTGTGAAAAGTGTGTCTAGGCATAGAATTCAACGAGTATATCTAAAGTGATTTGTTTGTTCTTGTCCTATGGCTACAGATGAAACAAAACGACGGCAAATGCAAGGCCATCATAAAAACATTGCGAGAGGCTGTTCATTTCGAAGTTGTTATACAATGATTTAACCCGGTTTCACCGGCCTTTCTTCAAGAGTTGAACTTAAGACTATTTTCGCCATGCGATTAGCGCCGAATAGCTGCTTGTGATAGATCAGAGGCCCCCTTACCTGAAGTGTAGTTGTAGAATCGAAAATTGAAAAGCCTGTTACACTGTTTGTGCTGAGATAGGACACATCTGCATTTGACTGTGATATGAATCGGCTACGAAAGTAATTGTTTGAGAGGCATTTCATTCGGCGTTACGGTACATGCCTTTACCACAGTTTCGCCGAAACGGCGAAGCAATAAATGCGATAGCAAAATGTAACGCGAAGAACGGAAAGCAGCTCGAAATCCAGCGCGTCGCTCAAGTGCAAAGGACGCACGGAAAGAACACGCGCAGGACGAGCGCGAACTGTCAAGTGTCACAGCTCGACACTTATAAGGTGGCGGTCCCACTCCGGCGAACCCCCCTCCGCATTTTACGCATTGTTTGCGGACGCACTGTGCTCGCTGCGCTTGACAAATAAATATTAATTGTAATAATTCAGAAAGCTTATGATCTCCGCTTTCTAATGACACCTGGTGTTAATGCCTGTTCGGAAGCGTTACCTAATAGCAATGAAAGTAGTGTGAGCAAAAAGAGGCATTTTCGTTGTACAAGCCTCCGTTGTACTGCCAGTACGGCGAAACTGTTCAACATAACAAGACCAAATTTACCGTGCCTTTAGAAGAAGTGCTATTTAAGGTTTCTATGAAGAGATATTAGCCATAAAATAATTAGTAATTTATTGACGCTCCAATAAAAATGGGCAAAGTATTAAAAGTTTTTGTGAGAATATCTTTCTTACTTTTCAAAGCAGAACAATAATATTTAGTGGCTACGTAGACTACATTACACTTATTTTCCATGCGAAGTTGCTTTGTGTTCTGACGAAAACTTGATGAATTATTATTGTGTCAATGCGGCAGTTTATGGCTGTACTTGGTCACGCATTACCGATGAAGCGACAAAACTATACAAGCTGATACTGTGAACTTCCACATAATGAAGAAGCAAGGCCCTTTCTATGATTCTATGAAGAGAAAATTCCTTTATCTTTATTAGCGAACCTGCAAGACAGCAGTGAATTTACGTAATTTTCCTGCTGACCAGTCCCGTAGAAACTCGCTTTTTTTTCTTTTAGACGCTAATTGCCAACGAGTATTGCACATTAGTAGATGCATATTGTGTCTTTTATCTACTTGTGCTCACTAACTTGACCACTCAGTGCTTCAAACAAAATATTTCCAATGAATCATAAGTCTCACAGGCGTTTTTTGGTGGTAGCTCCATCTATGAAATGAAACATCAAGTTGCTTTATGCGAGTTCAGTTCGCCAAAAGTGGCGCAATTAAACATAATAAAACGGGTAGAACAGGCATGAATTATATCTCCAGGCCTCATAGTTTGCTTCACTAGCTAAGTCTAGTCGCCGCGCGTAACAAACACCAACCGTAAAAGGAGGAGGGCTTAGTGATAAACCCTTTCCACTCGCCCCACGTCAGCAGGTGGAGCGGTCTCATCCAGCGGCAAATGGTTTCGGTATGCAGGAAGATTGCGCGTTCGTCACGCGTTCTTAGAACCAGCGTTCCCCGGCACGTCTTTAGTAATGTGCATATCTTTGTGGTTCAGCTGCTCGTGTTTTGCGCGTTCCTTTGAGTGTTTTCGTGCCTGTGAGGTTCGAAATTGTGAAAGGAAGGACGCTGACATGCCGTGTGAATGATATGTATGTAGCGCCGCTTTAAAGGGGACACGATGGTGAACGTATGAAAGCTTGTCATTGCCGGAATTTTCAAAGTATGCCTGTCGAGCACTGTACCGACAACTTCCACTGACCAGTAGTGGTAAGTTGTACCCAATCAGGTAATTACATGCTAGTTGCAACGATGCGACAGAAGCGAGACTTTGTTGAAGATGCAGAATGCTCTAGTCAACGTGGGAGAATATTCAATGTACGGGACCCTGGAAAAGTTATATTGTGCTTTGTGAAAAGACGCACTCACTTCGGATAAGACGATCACTGTCTTTGCCACTAATGAGCGCTACGGTGTCAGGAAACAGTTCGACTGAGGAGGACTCCGTGCAGCAGAGCCATGGCTACACGACCCTCGAGCGCAGGTTGTTGCGAAGCGAGATGTAGTGCCCCATATACGTAGCCCGTTGTTTGTTCTCATGACTTTTGCAAGCGGTCTCGTCGGAAGATTTTCACTTGAAGGCTTCTCTGCGTGTTGTAGCTGTGATTTGTATGACGATTTTGTCGCATTTTCTGTATAAAACAATTTTTTTGGCTTCACGATACTGAAGAAAGAGTTCTTGCTTGTACGTGTTATAACATGCAAATGACGAAAGAAATAACGCTGTTGTGGCTCGCATGTGTTATGTTTTTACTTATAAAGTACGAAGGAATGGTACGACAGTCTAAACTCTTATGAGTAGTCCGCACAGCCCGAGCGTCCACAGCGCCGCGGAGGACCCAGTCTTGGGTTGTGATTAGTCCGCGGTGGCAGATTTGGTCACTCCTTAGTCAAAATGGCGGCGCCTGGTTCACCTGTGCGATATCGTGCGATATCACCTGTGCGTTCACCTGTGCGATATCACACGCGCGCTTTTACGGTGCCGAGGAGAATATTTAACCGCTTTCACAATTACAGATCATCTCACTGCGCAGTTGCACAGTGTCCCGAGACGCTCTTGCCGCTTTCGCTGCAGCGCTTGCCGCTAGCAGACGGCAGGGCGCAGAAGGATACACTTAGATGTGCTCGCCCTCCTGATTGGTTGAGAACAAGGAGGTTTAAAAAAATTCTGGAGTGGAAGCTCTCGCAACGCCTTGCCAGCACAAGTGAAGCCAGCTTTTGCCCACCAAAGAGCTCGGAAACATGCTCTTTTCTGGTGGTGCCTACTAAGAGATCAAATGGCTTTGATCTGTTAGTATAAATACTACGTTAATTATAAAATAAAAGATACTTGTTGCCGACAAAAGTAACCTGTCGAGTGGAGTACTGGCGATTGATCTCCAATGAAATTTGCCATGACTTTGAGGCTTACTGATGATAACTAGTAACACAAAGACAGGCTTGGAGCATTATCTGTCCCGTAAAAGTTGCCATATTAAACTTGTCTGGCGTGCGTGGAAAACGCTCGCTTTCCTTCGCCAAACGCCGATGATTTATCGTGCCCCTACTAAGATGGCGGCCGCAGCCGCCATCTTTTGGTGGGCACGGCTTCACTGTTGCGCAATAATCGCCACTCCAGCAATTTTTTTTAACCTCCTTGGTTGAGAAGGCCTGTAGCTTCCACAGTGCCGCACGGAACTTCTGGAACAGAGTGTAGTGATAACGCTGTTGCGCACTGCTACTTTGTCGTAAAGCGGCTTGCTGCGTAGCCAGAACTACTACTAATGATCGGATAACAACTAGTTCGTAGCAAAGTACAAGGCGGACAGTGCAATGTCTGGTCATCGAAGAATAACCTGACTTAGACGCACGTGAGAGTGGCCACATGAACAAAATAGTGCCGATACATATGCTACTGACGAACATTTTGTTCAAAAACTTTTGCGGCAACCTAAATGGAAAACTTGTCGATGGTGCCTGTAAGTCAAAATAAAGGAAAACCACAGCTTTCCACAACAAATAAGTGTATCCATGCTTTTATAGAACAAGCATAAATAAAAACTGGATTCTGTAAAAGCCTAAATGACCGGTCATGTAAGCCCCCAAGGCGACCCTGTCCAGCTCTGACCCAGTGCAGCAACAAGCCCTGGTCGACCGTCGTGCCCGGGCGGCGGCAAGAGCCAATGGTCTTCCGGACTAGGAGGCCCACCCCCAATAGCAACTTATTTCTACCAATAAATGTTGTATTCTCTTCCTCCCAAGGGGGGGGGGGGCGCCCAGCCCCCTCGTGTGCACGCCTACATTGGCCGATGTACCTATGCTCAGTTTCATACAATATATGCAACGCTGTGGAAGATGTACAAGAAGTTCAGTCAGCGGTATGTGGGACTCAAGGAGGTTAAAAAAAATTGCTGGAGTGGCGATTATTGCGCAACAGTGAAGCCGTGCCCACCAAAAGATGGCGGCTGCGGCCGCCATCTTAGTAGGGGCACGATAAATCATCGGCGTTTGGCGAAGGAAAGCGAGCGTTTTCCACGCACGCCAGACAAGTTTAATATGGCAACTTTTACGGGACAGATAATGCTCCAAGCCTGTCTTTGTGTTACTAGTTATCATCAGTAAGCCTCAAAGTCATGGCAAATTTCATTGGAGATCAATCGCCAGTACTCCACTCGACAGGTTACTTTTGTCGGCAACAAGTATCTTTTATTTTATAATTAACGTAGTATTTATACTAACAGATCAAAGCCATTTGATCTCTTAGTAGGCACCACCAGAAAAGAGCATGTTTCCGAGCTCTTTGGTGGGCAAAAGCTGGCTTCACTTGTGCTGGCAAGGCGTTGCGAGAGCTTCCACTCCAGAATTTTTTTAAACCTCCTTGGTGGGACTACGCGCGTCTTGCGCCTGGCTTTCATCGTTGTAAACGCTCGTGCGAGACGACCACGAATGCGCCTGCACAGCGTCGCGAAAGGTTACAAATGAGAACAAAGAGACGAAAATAACGGGGTGTCTCGCTCTCCAACGCACAAACCATCTTGGTTTATTACTGTTCCCAAGAGAAAAAAAAATCACAGCATATTCACGGAGTGAATGATGATGAGTGGGCGAAGCTGCGGAGGTTCATCGGTAAACCGTGAATCTTCCGTGAATTCCGCCCAGTACATCATCACCGACGTGAGATCGGGCGCGTTTATACTAAAGGTTCGATGAGTTATGACGACTTGCAGCACACTTTAATTTTACATGTACGCTGTGAATTTTCATTGTTTAGAAAACCATTGCTTTAGAAAAATCTGGCGTCTTTCGTTAAGCAGCTGGCGTCTCTTCGTTTTGCTTTAGAAACATCTGGCGTTCTTTCGTTCTGCTTTTACAAAACATCTGGCGTCTTTCGTTGGTTTATTTCATCAATCAACGGCGTTTTGAACAAAATTTTTATTGTTTAATCACGCACAGGAGAAATCTCACCAGACACTACTTTGGAGGTAAACAATGGCTGCTAATGGGAATGAGACACAGAAGAAGTCGGCTTTTAGCTAACACTTACACTTCTACTTCTACTAACGTTTCCTACTGGAACATGCCAATGGCTGCTAATGGGGAATGAGAGACAGAAGAATTCGGCTTTTAGTTAACGCGCACGCTGCGAATTTTTTATTCTTCAACAACGCACAGGAAAAATCTCCCACCAGCACCACCTTGGAGGTCAAAGCGTAAGACTTGTTACGGACTACGACTACTACTACTAATACTACTGCGACGACGACGACTACGAGGGACGAACGGGTGCCGCCTTAAAGGGGCCCTGCAACACCTTTCTTTGTTATATTGGAATAGTCCCATCATTGACGTATGACTCTTCACGAGCCATATGCCGCAAAAATTTTTCGAATCCGTCAAGTCTAAGTGGTGTTACCAAATTATAGAGATCACGTTCCGCAGCTTTCTCTCTCAACTCAACGCAGCGAGCGCGCGGAAAGCTGCGCGCGGCGTGAGGGGAGGAAGAAGGGCGGAGGTGCGAGGAGGCGACGTCAGCGCCGGCGGCATTTTTTTCATTTTTTTCTCTCTGGCGTCTCGGCGCAACCACGTGGTCTGTGCCGCCACTTCCGGTCGGCTTGCGTCGTTCTCGTCGAGCGGAGTCGATCGCGCTGTGTATCGCGCGTGCTTGAAAACTGCGCGTCGGTTTGGTAATGTTGGGTGTGCACCTCGAACGCCGTAGTGTTTTCATCGCTCTGCCAACCATGGAAGCAAACGTGCGCGCTCGTTTGGAACGAACGACAGATCGGTTTCGGCCCATACTCCGATACACCGCCTCGTAAGAAGGCACTGGCAGACGACCCCGAAGCGCCGCCATTACCGGACGCCAGCATTGTTATCGGAGACACGCTGCGCCCGTGCCTCGGTCGGTCGTGAGAACGTGCCGACGATGCAGTTCTCAGCTGACGAGGCAACACTCGAACGGCTGCCACTCTCAACGGCAACCGGCGATGGTCAAAAGCACATAAATATTCACGTTTTCGGCACTGCGCATGGCGAAGAAAACGGAACCACGCAACTACGAGCAGACGAGCTGTCGGTGAGACCGGAAGTGCTAATATTAATGTTTGTTCGGTGTTTTTAACGCGATAACATAATATAAACATACATATTATCTACTTATTGAACTCAAAATTAACAACGAAAGTAATAATGAGGGTGTTATCGTGATTATAACATCAGCCAATGGTGGAACTGCCGACAATCGCGTCATATTTTGCGGACTAATACATCATTTGTCGAGAGAAGAGGGAGCGATTTTCAGCTGACTTTGAGAATTTATTGTAAATTCCAGGCCGTGCGCATCGCTATAATATTTGGCTCGCGTGTTCTCGGGAGCCTCGACTACCGATCGGCAGCGCTTTTTGAGCATGCTCGAAAAGTGTTGCAGGGCCCCTTTAAGGAGTTTCGCCCCTAAAAAAAAGTCCGCCAACTGTCAATTGTCTTTGGTCGTGTCCTTCAAACGACCCTCGGCCGATGGTGGGTGAAAGACGCCGTCCGCGTTTATGCTCCTTGCTTTTCATCGGTCGATTCCCGCTGCCTCGCGCGGCACGCAGGAGACGCGCGAGGCAGCGGCACGCAGGCAGCGGCACGCAGGAGACGCGCGAGGCGTCGCTAACCGTACTTCAGTGTTGGCGGTAACGCCGTTACCGGTAACGTGTTACCTTTTCGGTAACCTAGATAACGTACTGTTTGCAATTTCGTATCTGTAACGCCACTATAGGGAACTAGAAAACTATAGTCGCCACATCAAAAAAAAAAAAAAAACGCCAGGCCTGCGCTGAAATCGCAGCACAGTCACAGCGAAAGCTGGAAGAGCGGCGTTTCTAGAGTCCGTTGTAAGCTCTCTTGGGGCTACAATAGAAGTACACTAGAATGGTACCCACTGCGCCATAAATCACAATTTTTGTGAAGTTGGGAAGCACCTACTGAGACATTATTCGTCATTCTGCGGAGAAGCGAGGCACCAGCTACACGTCTGTAAGGCATTATGTGTACTTTGTTGACGTGACGACGGATGACGATGAAGAATTATGGCTCAGCCCTTTGTAATGGGTTGGAAGCTTTAAACGGACCACCAGTTATGCAGTTTGCATTGGGTGACGCCCGGTCGCTATTTCCCTCTCCCGTCATCCCGTCATGCTGTATAACACACGTTGACGTGGGAGAGAGACGGGGAGGGGGGGGGGGGGCGAAGACCTTTACTGAGACCCCGAGGAAATGGATCATGCGCTTATGGGCTTCCTTGGCAACCAATACAAGTGCACTTGCGAGGAACCCACTACGCTATAAATCATTGTAATTTTACTGAGACCCCGAGGAAATGGATCATGCGCTTATGGGCTTCCTTGGCAACCAATACAAGTGCACTTGCGAGGAACCCACTACGCTCTAAATCATGGTAATTTTACTGAGACCCCGAGGAAATGGATCATGCGCTTATGGGCTTCCTTGGCAACCAATACAAGTGTACTTGCGAGGAACCCACTACGCTCTAAATCATGGTAATTTTACTGAGACCCCGAGGAAATGGATTATGCGCTTATGGGCTTCCTTGGCAACCAATACAAGTGCACTTGCGAGGAACCCACTTCGCTATAAATCATTGTAGTTTTTGAGAAGTAGGGTAGCAGGCACTGTGCCATTTTTCGTCATTCTACGGAGAGCCATGGTACCTGCTAAACACATGTGAGGCATGATGCCCACTTTGTTGATGCCGTGCCTGATGACGACGAAGACTTATGGCAGAACCCTTTGTAATGGGTTGGAAGCATTCAACAACCTACTCGTTGCGCAATTCGCATTGTGCGACGCCTGCTTAGAGAATTCGCGTTGTGCGACGCTTGGTGCTTATTTTACTCTTCTACCACGCTATATTGCATATGCTAATGTGGTTCCTTCCCGACATGAAGCCTCTATAGGACCTTTTAGCAAAGCAGCGTCAAGCTGTTGATTACACTCCACAGCATATGGAAGTGCAGGATGGCCATACGGCACGCTGATGCGGACGCCCGTCCGGCGCGTCAATACTTCAAAGAAAGCGTAACCCGTTTTGTTGAAGAACAAAAACTTCTTGAAGATGTTCCTGATTGGTTAGATCGTGTAGAGCTTCTTTTGCAAATGAAGGAGGTTTAGAGCGTCCTCATTAGTCCCAGTATGGCCTTTCCTTTTTTTCCTGTCGATCCCTCTCCCTTTTTACGCAACCAGTGTTTGTATTGTAAATAGCGTTTCTTCTTGTTTTTGTTTGTTTCTTGTCAAAAGCAGGCAATAAAGAAAAAAAAAACCGGCATGGCTCAGAGGTTGAATACTGGGCTCCCACGCAGAGGGCCCAGGTTCGAACCTCGTTCCATCCTGGAATTTTTTCTTATTTAGTTTTTTTTTCTTATTTCGAGCGATACTGGTTACGGACACCGGCGGCGGCGGCGGCGGCGGCGGCGGCGGCAGCGGCGGCGGCGGCGGCGGCGGCAGCGGCGGCGGCGGCGGCAGCGGCGGCGGCAGCGGCGGCGGCGGCGGCGGCGGCGGACAACTACGGCGACAAAAACGGCCGGTGAAATGATCTCATAACAGCTTTCGCTGTAAAAGAAGGTTAGCGGTCATGCCAGTGCCACGACCTTGTTTTTATCCAGCGGCCGTGCCAGTGCATTCATACGCTTCGAAGCGTTTGGTTCATGTTATGTTCAATCGTTATTCCATGGACGTAAGTGAGAGAGACAAGATCGTTTGTGTATTTGCGAAAACACTTGAGCGAAACGACGCCGATTTCAGTCTACCAGCTGTCACTGGGGCACTTATCGTCATGTCGTTGAAACGACGCCAACAGTTGACCCCGATTGTAGGTGAAAGACGACGACCGCGTTTGTGCTCCTTGATTTTTGTCGTCCGATTTCCGTCACCTAGCGCGACATATAACATAAAACACGCGCGAAGCGACGCTGACCATACTTGCGCGCGCAATTTTCTCGCTTTCTGCAAACGTGGATGAGTGGCGTCGTCTGTTGTCGTTATTGGCAAGATGGTGGTAGTGGAACCGCCACCTTAAAGCGCGCTGCTCAAACGTAAAGAAATACGCACGAAACGAACGCACAGTTACACACAAGACGAGCGCGAACTAACTACTGTCGCTGTTGTTACTTCTTTCTGTTTGAACAGCGCGCTCCTTTCGCAAACGCGGCCGCTGCAGCGAACGAAGTGACCTTCGTACGCCCTGTAGCTCTATTGGCCTGGTGTGCGACCGATGGCGGCGCTGCGAACGGCGCCTGTATGACGTCAGAGCGGGGATTCGCGCGCTTTCGTCTGCTACGTAGGCCCGGCGCCGTATTGAAACCACCGTTGTGGTAAATCTCTACAAAAAAGCAGTTCAATTGGTTATCTTGCGTATGGTGGCTACTGACGCTGTTCGAACAACCATGGGACTGCTTTTACCGTTCATTTAGAAATACAACTCTTTGTTCTCTAGAACTGCGGCCGCTTGTCACTGCGGCGAGTGCTGCGCAATGGTGAAGTACTGCTCTGTGCCTCAGTGTACTTCGTCCGCTCGTGAAAAAGGCGTTAGCTTTCACAACTACCCTAAGGACCCAAAGCTGAAGAAGAAGTGCATCGCAAGCTCAGAATGGGAAGCTTTAGCGCCCCACGCCTTCATCGACTGTGTGCAGCAAGCACTTCGCGGACAGTGACTTCTGCTACCCACCGTACGCGCGACTCTTAGGTAAGATTGTGACCGTGTTTAAGCACCCCGCCAATACTTAAGGCGTTTATTGCACGCAGGCCCCTTGACAAAGAGCCGACGACGCGGCCTCCGAATCGCCTCGCAGGAAAGCGCGCCTCGTGAGCTCAGCTGAGCGGCGCAGGATATCTGAGACTACGGCTGCATTTGGGTGGCGTACATACGTATTTTACTTATGAAGGCAAGCGCGCGCCTAGTGGACTGCTTATCATAATGTCATAAGCGAAACCTGTTGCCACTGTTTAGTGCACATTCTCTAAAAGTTTTCACCTGATGCAGTGCAGACGCTTTTTTAAAAGCAGAGTTCTTTAAGCTTTTCGTTAGGCTGCGTGGCGTGAAACTGGACCCATCTTGCTTTTGCCACGTTAATCTCTGTGGCCCTGTGCGTGGTATAATCAGCGATTAACTATTTGTTATACCCATGCGACGGCACTGTGCAGTATTAATAGGAACTACGACGTAATATCGTTCTCACTGAACCAACATTACGGGACAAACTGCAATCATGGGCATCGGCAGGGGGGTGTGCAACAAGGCGGCACTTGCGCACTTGTTTGCAAGACGAAAGCAGCGGCGGTGATGCGATCTCCGTTGACGGCCTCGACCGCGCATTCAACAACGTGGCCTGCGTCGTACACTGCCTCACCCTCGATTAGGCACCGCTACCTTTCGCAAGCTTTATCTACATACTTGCAGATGCCGGAGAAGGGAACGCTTACTGAAATATCGAAAGCACCACCCAAACTAATCAGTATCGTACGGTGGAAACAAGATAACGAGCGAGAACACTCACACATAGTTTCACTTTCTAACCAGCAATGCGGCCGGGGGCATCGGCGCACTCGTCGACCATCCGGGGGATTTCTTGGCCCTGTCGATTGGGCCGCAACTAAAACAAGTTCAAGATTACACTCGAAAACATTCGTTGCAGGCGTCGTTAGTTGACCGTCCCGAGGCTGTTCGTTCGACAAAGTTCCCGCCTGAAGCATACGATCCGCATACAGGAGCAGCGGCTGCTGCAGCGCGGTTGAGAGCGGAGCCCCCGCTCTGACGTCACACACGAGAGGGCGCCACTCCAAGATCTCGAGTAGAATGCCTCGATGCGCTCGTTCGCCTCCGCTCCGTTCAGGGTGGAGACAAGCGCGTCGTCTGCTACAGCGGTCGCCATTACTGAGCCCAATCGTCAAGGCACGCACTGCCCGCGCGCGGATTCGCAGCCTTTTGCTCTCGAATAAAAACACTTTGTGCCGGATTTGCCCTCGCAAACGCAAAATCGTTCACGGAAGTCGCTAGTTAAAAGTTTCCAGGCATGCATCAGAACAAGTAATCGAATACTTTGCGCCTAAAGGTGTCGCAGAACGCAGTGATACTCCCTGCCAGCGCGGCCGCTGGGCTGTGGCTGAGCGGCGCACAGCTGCTTTGGATCCCTGAGAGCTGCAGGCATCACTATTTACTTTTATACTTTGCGGGTATATATGTTCGTGCGGTGTCTTTTTGAAGGCACGACAGTTTAGCTTTATTCAGGAAAGTTAAAGATGCAGAATACTGTCTATTAGAAAGCAAGAATTGAGAGGTATCATTCCCGGAACTGCCGAAACGAAAAGTGGTGCAATAATGCGCCTTACATAAAGGCGCAGAATGTATGCTTTCATGTACGTCTGAAATTATTCCAGCTCGAATTCTCGAAATGAGACACGCAGCATTTCCCAACATCCATCACCAGTGATCAATTTGGTGACGTGAGAGTCCTAAGGTCTACTCGCTGTTCAGCTAAATCTTAAAGCGATTGGAATCCGCGCGCAGGTTCCGAGGCTGCTATTATATGTGACCGATTGCCGGATGTATGCGTCTTCCTGTCCTCTTATTGAATACATATTTTAAAATATGGCTGTATTTCCCATTTCGAAAAAATACCAGCGAAATTGCAGTAAGCATCAGAATGTCGTTTATTAATCGCAGCGGAAACGACTATACTTATGTAATGTTTCAATGTTTTTCAGCGCTGTGAATGCCGCGTTGAAACTAATGACCGCGTATGGTAATGTACACAAGAAAGCGTTTGTTCAGAGAAAGCAGTTCTGGCAAATTATTCCACCGGATAACGAAAAATAACATTCTCGATTTCAAGTTCCTGCTAGGAAAGAAAACACAACTCGTACCAAATACTTGCAGTTCACTATAGACGCGACAATATTCATTATCACACCTTCGTGCAAAAAAAAAAAAAAGGAGATGCTCGCGACAATGAAAGCACGTTTTCCAAGCGCACCCCGAAAACAGCGCCAAATTTATGCGAATGGTTCAAACGCGATAAAACCATTTGGCATTACCAGTTCGCTCAACGTTCGATCGTGTTCAAGTGCGACAATGCGCGCTGAAGAGGCACCAACTCGCACTCAAAACCACGGCACACACATAACTTACAATAGTCTATTCTGTGACTGCGTTACTAGTAACATATACACCGTTTCAGAAATCGTCCCAAAAGCACCCGACGTAGCAAAGGAAAAGTGATGGGAAACAGCAACAAAGCTTGAAATACTCACGCTGCACACACGAGAGGCATTCGTCGGCTGCCACTTGTCACGCTTTATCCTCACTGTCCATAAAAGTCTTCTTTTAGGATCCCTTGGGAAAGAAAACATCTTCCAACCATTCCTAGAATGGCTCGTGCACTGTGGCACACAACATCCAGTCATCCTGCGGGACTCGCGGCGGAGCAGACGGGCGACAAGGCGGTAGGCGCAGCATGCACGTTTAACCAAAGCGCGGCGTGGGCTAAAACATGGCGGACGCGCGAGTCGAGGCGGCGTCGACCCTTTCAAAGAATGACCGCACTCTAAGCGGGGGCGCGCGCATCGAGGCACTCTTAGGGAGCCTACATGAACGACCGTTCGTTCATGTAGGCTCCCTAGGCACTCTAATCTCGAGGCTCGTGCGCCACCGATGGCGGCGCTGCGAACGGCGCTCCGGTGACGCAAAGGCGGGGATTCGGATTCGGTCGTCTGCTAGGCTGCAGCTAGAACAGCAGCATTTTCGTTATAGTTCGCTTGCATCACACCGCGTTCCTCGACTACTAGCTGTATTTTCTTCTAGTGATAGTTCTTTAGATGGCTGCTAGCATTACACGAGGTTAAGAAACGTTACCATCTAACGTATCTTCTATATACCCACAGTCATCGCGGTTAGGATCATGCCCCCCGAGTTCATAGCATCACTCACTGCGCTTGATGGCCTTGAAATAGCTTACGTGAAAGTAAGAACGTCCCGCCAAGCGAATTAAAGAGAGTCTGCGCTGCTTTGGAAGCGAATCGCGATCAATAAAAGTTAGCGTTGTGTAAACAGACTTGAGTTAAACGAAAATTCACACTCCACTACCAGTTGTAGTCATGTGGACCTGTGTACACAAAACGTCTGCCGACAACATAAAATTGATAAGTTCATCGACCAGGCGGGTTATTGTGGACAACTAGCGTAGACTGGGCGAGTTAGATGCACATTAAAACTTGTTACACGTACTATCGGCTCCGAATGAAACACCAGCAGTGGTGTGCGTGGTACAGTTCGCACCCTTATGATTAGACCCTCTACCCTTCTCTACCCTTTCCTGTGTATTATTCCCCCTTCCCCCACCCAAAGTGTAGGGTAGCCAACCACGCCAAAGCTTGGTTAACCTCCCTGCCTTTCCTCTTCGTATCTCTCTCTCATGCGGTTTGCCGCTCGTGAGCCACATTCATGCTTTCGATCGCGCAATACTGCCTAATCGGGTGTGCGCGCCTGTCATTGGTGATGACAGGACGGCGCGCACTATACAGTTCCTAATGCTTGGGCAACGCGCTCCGCTGTTCGTGTTTCATTTAACACCGATAGTGCAGCTGTGTAAATAGCAGGAAAAATCGGCGAATGTGTCCAGGAAGAGGAGTAAGAGAACTCTTTCCCACCATTCTTTTGGCCCCTTTGGCTGGTTATTGCTATTCTTTACCGCGCTGTAACAAGATTGAATATTTTAAGGTGAAAGCTTCAGATTCTTCATCAAACACGAAAATCGACCACCGGCGTCCCGCGTCGGCAGCGCCGACACGAGTGATGCAAAAAATAATCAAATGATGACGTCACCTTATGACGCCATCATGACATCACAGACCGCCAAAATGTGTGACGTCATAAGGTCACTTCACATTCTGACGTCACCACATGACATCGTCATTTTGCATTGCTTCCGTGATCAGTGAGCCGATCACGGAGGCAATGCAAAACCAGGTGATGTGTAGAAAGCTTGCAATGCCTCTGATCCTTCAGGCAGTGCAAAACCACGTTACGTCCAGAAAGCATTCGGAGGGGGGCGGGGAAGTCACAGTACATCAAGTGAAGAAAAAGAAGAAGATGGCTATCGCCTTCGAGTCATCGTAAGCAAAGTTAAGGGACGCTGTGAGTCATTTTAGTACAGTGATCGCACCACGCCCCATCAGGAGTCGACCGTTGAGAGTGATCTGCACTATTTTATTGCAAATACATCTTATTACTTTCCGATACGAACGCTTTGTATTTATCTACGTTAGCATGGTTGCACTAATTATTTTCAGTATGCTTTCAGACGACTATGAACGAGTCAGAAAACGTCGATTTTTAGCGTAGCGAATAAAACCTGTTGCATAAAAAAAAAAACAACTTCGCACAACCTGCCAATATTTCATATCTCCGTCGTGCATCCCGTTTCGCTCGTTCTCTCAACCTTTTTATTTTTTGTTTATATTTCAAGTACTTACGACGCGCAAAAGTTGTTACCTGTAATGACCATTTAATTTATTTGAATGACATCACACGTCGTTTCTCATGCGCTTAAAACTGTTACCAAAGGAACTCAACGGAAGGAGCAGGCTTGACAACCAACCACGCGCACCAGCGGTATACATATACTGACATTTTACGCCGACACGGAAGCCGAAGCCCGAACGCAGAAGTCAGTGATTGAAAACGGTCTGGAAAGTCATTTTGAGCGCGCCATGGCCATAGAACAGTCGCGAAACGAAATACTTGCCATACATGCAGATGTACGCATTGATAGCTAACAGACGACACCAGGAGCAATCGACACTGAACGTGCTCCTGACGGCAACTCCGCTCGATTTCGCTGGGAGTTTTGCTTGAACATTCAGTACAAATTCTTTTCTGAACTTTCCCACCAATGTTTCAATAACTCGAGCAGTACACACTCTCCGTCAGCGTCGAGCAGCCTTCTCGTAGCGAGCGCGCGCGCGAAGAGCGGAACCCGAGTCCTCTCTCTGACGTCACACTCGAGAGGGCGCCACTCAATGATTTTGAGGCGAACAGCAAGTACAGCCGCTGCAGCGAGCGAAGTGACCTTCGTGCGGACTATGGCATCAACGCAAGCTTTGCGATGGAAGCACAGCACGCAGAAAGCTATGAAGCATCTGTTCAACCACCCTCAAGAGCGAGCAAACACAGGCGACCGCGTGGACGCGGCATTAGCCAATGGCTTTCTGGACTGAGAAAGCCGCCCACCTGGACAAAGAAAGAACTTTCTCGCTCTTTCTAAAAATAAACATTTATTCATCCTTGTCCTCCTCTGAATCGGCGGCTAGGCTGTAATCATTCTGGAGATCGGCGTCGACATGCTCTCGAATCCTGACGTCAAGAAATGGTTCATGTATAATATATGGGAAAGGCCTTTTAACATCGAAACTGTTCTAGCTCGGCGTAATGTGTCGTGACCCAAAATTATCATCATCATGAACCGGCACGCGCTCTCTTCGTCCTCCTCTTCATCTTCATCTTCGCTCCCAGAACACGTGCGCCGATTTGTGCGGCGTATAGCAAGGGGGAAGCACAAAGCGAAAGAGAGGTGTGAGGGTGAGGGCGAAGAAAGAAAGAGAGAAAGATAAAAAGAAAGAGAAAATCTTGTCGGGAAAAAACCCCTTCCTGAGCGTCGGGAATCGAACCCGCGTACCCACAACCCGAAGGCGAGCGTTTGAACCACTCGGCCATCCAGGCACGCTAATAGAACAAAATTAGAGCCTTGTATAGCATCGTATAGCAAGGGGGTGTGAAAGGGAGGTGAGGGTAAGGAGGAGAGAAAGGAGGAGGGGAGAGAGTGAGGCTTGCATATAAAGCATGCGGAAAAGAGAAATATAGAGAAAGAAATGCAGAAACAGCAAGAAAGAGAGACAGAGGTATAAGCGGAGAAAGAGAAAGAAAGAAATAGAGAGAGACAAAAAGGTAGAAAGAAAGAGGAAGCAAGCGAGAAATGGAGAGAGTGAGACAAAGATAGGAAAGAAATAGAAAGAAAGAAAGATAGAAAGTGAAAGAAAAAGAGAGAAAGAACGAAACAAATAGAAAAAAATTCGGCAGATTCCACGTACCGTGGGAGTCGATGTTATGCGAAGCATGCGGCGGGAAGGTGACTGTGGCGTAATCTTTTTACTGACCGAAACGTTACAGTGTGACGTTAAAGATTTGTATAAATTTTATACGCACACATACATGTTGAAGAGCCGCACATGTGTTATATAACCAGTTGTTTACAGTTGGGTAACGCTGCCAACGGCAACGTGGTTATTACAAACACCAGAAGCGGTAAGCTGATATGTAGTGCTTACACTTGTCCGTTATGATGGAGAACGCACGCACGTTTCACGAACCCGTGTGCACGTGTGGAAGAGGCTCTTGACAGTTCTTGAACAAGGTCATCATCACCGTGGTCAGTGAGCACCAGCAGCTGGTCATGACTTGTTATCGGATCAGGTCGTGATCGCGGTGACGAGGGGCCAATGTGTAGTGAAGTGTGAGGTATAGTACAGCTGTTGGAAGTCGTGCATCCCTCGGTCATTTCGTCGATAAATTGTCTTTCTATAGATGCGGGGACATGTCGGAACCTGAAGTCACCCTTCGCGTTGGTGAGCTTTAGGCCGTCGAGGCTGGAAGGTCTGAATAGTGCTACGTAAACCAACATCAGTGGATGACGCTTGTCGTATTCGTAGACTACCTGGGAGTATGTGGCCTACGTAGCCTAGTCTACAAAGCGGCTGTCAGTCAATCTGGCATCATTCTAGGTCAGCATGAGGCCATCGCCCAGCCTCGTAAGAAATGAAGAGGACACTACGTCGTTCTAGCGGACTAAGTGCACTTTACGGTGCGATGATGTGAATATCACACGTAACTTTCGTGAATGCATTCCTCCGGGGTCGAGCAATGCGCAATATAGGAATATATATATATATAGGAATACAAATGTAATGTTTATTAGACTGCTATGAAAGCGGAACCAACACCGGAACCACAGACGTTAATCTGATATGACGCCTCTATCGTAGGAGTACACATGGGGTATCATCTAGGAGTACCACGTAGGGTTTATTGCTTTCTTGCAAAATTAGATAGCCAGCACCATAACCACAATTGACGTTGCACGGACATTACACCTGCATAGGCTGTTTTTCTAAACCAGTTTATAGACCTGGCGTGGCTCTGTGGTAGAATACCTGACTGCCACGCACAATGCTTGGGTTCGATTCCTGCTGGGATACTAATTTTTATTCTTTCCATTCGTCGGGTCACCGCTGCCGATCACGGTTTTTCTTAACGCTCTCGCATTTAAGTTACTAATGTCTGTTCTCGCCGATCCTGGGTAGATATAAACTTTCAATCACCTGTGGCGCATACCCATACACCACGGCACGGGTTAAACGGGTATGTGCCACACGTGTCTGGAGGAACGGGTTTGACGACGTACGCGACAGGATTTTCGTGTTATTCATATCATGACCCAACAGTCATATTCGCCACATCTTCCTACCCTCCCATGCCAATTTTGGTCGACACTAAGTTAAGTAGGCGACCATGAGAGCACCCAGACGTAGGCGGCTAGATAGATAGATAGATAGATAGATAGATAGATAGATAGATAGATAGATAGATAGATAGATAGATAGATAGATAGATAGATACGTAGATAGAAACGCCCAAAGTGCCAAAGGTTCGCTAAGTAATGCTTCGCATTTAATAAACAGAGACAAAAAGGACAGAGAAAACAGAGAGAAGAGAGAAAAAGAAAGAGAGCGATAAAGTAAGAGAAACCTGAAGAGTAACAAGAAAGTCGTCCAGCTGTATAAAGTGATATAGTAGTGAAACAGAGAAATAGGTTTTCCAGCGAGCGGCGACGGGCCTGTGCTTCGCCGTGCCAAGCTTTGCGCGACTTAGTGCAAACTTCCCCATTTTCTAAAGAGCGAATAATAATAATAATATCTGGGGTTTAACGTCCCAAAACCACGATTTGATTATGAGAGACGCCGTAGTGGAGGGCTCCGGAAATTTCGACCACCTGGGGTTCTTTAACGTGCATCTAAAGAGCGAAGCTGTTCTTCCTCGACACTTCGCAGTGCGAGGCTCGCGTGTCTTGGGGTGGGTGTGAGGCTCGGCGGGAAGCACGTTAAAACGCAGCTCTTTGACAGACTAGAAATATGTGTCAGAACGCCGCTAACTGTCAGGAGTAGCGTCAGCAGGGCGTGGCGTGGCGGGCATGTCATGGACAGCAGCAGCGTTTGCAACGCTGTTTGCGTTCCAGCGCAGCCGTAATGGTAATACGCGTTATGGGAGAGTGGAATGGGCCTTGGCCACACTAGTACGCTACTGTAGAGTTATAGCGCGGCCGTGACTGAGCAGATTACTACCCCATAGCTTAACATAGAGTGTGAAATAAACAGCAATGATACGACACAGAAATACTTGCAAAGACTTGAAAAAACACACATAAAGACAATAGCCTGACGATGGGGGGCATCAGCTTTGCTGTTCTGACGGCTTTCACAGACTGGACAGGCTGGCTGGATTTTTTCAAATGGCGACGACGGTGGACATTTCATTCACAACAGCACCCCCCCCCCACCCCGCCCGCCCACCCCATTTCAACCTTCTTCACTGTCCTGGCCTTTGCGGGGTTAAACTTAGCGACGACTGCGGCCCGCTTGCTGAGGCGAGCTTGAGACCTCTGCTACCAGGCCGCAGCCAGGGGGAGAGGGGCCTGGGGGTCCGGCCCCCCCTCCGAAGTTTTGATGACACATAGTGTTTTATCGAAAATAAATAAGAAAAATAGGCGTTTTTCACAAATAGTCAAGGCTTTAAGCAAGTCTCCCCCCCCCGAAAAAAATTCCTGGCTACGACCCTGCCTGCTATAAATATATATATAACAGCACGGCGGCACTGACGGTGACGGCAAGAACAAGCCAATAGTGTCCATAATTGTTATCGCAATAAAGGCGGCTTAAAATAAAGAAAAATGAACGAAACGACCCGGCACAGGAAAACTTAGTGAGAGGGGGCCTCGGCGATCACCCATATACTCTCGCCAACGGAGGAGGAAATCACTCGCGACAACCAAAGCACAAACATTTATCACCACTAGCAAAGGACGATGTAAAAATTAACACTCGCCCAAAAAGGAATTTCCAATCAATGGCATACTAATACCAACTTTGGCGAGCGCTATCTGCAAAGCAAGCTCACCAATCTCAGACTACCTCAGCCCAATGCAAAACGACCTTGTGAAGCGAGAGAAAATCGCCGGCGCGGATTTAATTCTTCACACTCAACCCAGATCGAGCTACATATCATGAGTCAGCGGCATGCGAAAAGCCAGCGTACACCGCCGCATCATGCAACTCAGGTCAAACCTTTACATATGCATCAATTCAACACATACATAACACACAATTGGAAGATGCTATTGAAGTGTGGCTCACGTTGGCTAACCCACATAAAATATTCACCGGTCAACGTACGTGTACGGCCACACGGAGTCCAAATTCAGCGGGTTCGGCTGCCAGGGAAGTCATCCGCGACACTCATCGCGAGTTGTTCTCTTCACATTTGTGTTTACTACGTACCGGGTATGCGTCTCCATCTATACGAGCCCACTTTTCAGTTATGCGCCAAATGTTTCTAAGCGGGACACCACCCGGATCCAACCGGTCAACGTCTGCAGCAATCGTACAAAGATCATTCGCAAGTTCTCTTAGGAGCGGAGCTCCTTATAGCATCACCTTGTCGGTCGTCGCTCCATGCGGCGTGTCCCCGCCGTGCGTCTCCCGTATCATTCAATAGATGGCACTGTCCCATAGAGATGCATGCAAACTGCAGTTGGGTGATGATATACTAGATGGCGCTGTCCCATAGCGATAGAAAAAACGAAATAAAACAAATAAAATAGAAAATAAAAAATAAAAATAAATAAATAATAAATAAAAAATAATAAAAATACATATAATAAAACAGGAAAAATAATCAAAGCGGCGCATCGCTTTGATTACGGCTGGGCGAAACCACTGAACATTTCACGGTGTAACCATGATTGTTTCAGGAGCTTCGCCCGAGCTCTTCATCATTCACCCGTGGATCTGCTGTAATTTTTTTTTATGGGGAGGGGGGTTTACAGTCCCATAACCACGACATGATTATGAGACACGCCTTATAGTGGAGGTCTCCGCAAATTTTAATCCCCTCAGGTTCGTTAACGTGCAGTTATATCTAAGCATTCACGCCTCCATCGAAAATGCGGCCGCCGCGGCCAGGATTCGATCCCGCAACCTTCGGATCGGCAGCCGAGCACCTTAACCGCTACACCACCGTGGCGGACCAGTAGCCCATGCCAACTACACACCAACAGTCCCACAGGGTGCCTCAAGCGGACTATTATCGCTTAGAGTATGTTGAGGTCGATGACCACCAAAAAAAAAACAAAATATATCACAGCATATCCACGTGGTGAATGATGATGAGTGGGGCGAAGCGAACTCGCGCTGCAGCACGGCGATGGCATTGGCGCGAGCGTGGTCCTTCTTGATGGAAGATATTGTGACTTGATTGTTTGAGAACCGCAGTCTGTCGCACACACCGCAACTATGGTCGAAACTTATCAAGGAAGTCCCGCTGGAAGCGCGCATCGGCGCCTTCGGGCAGAGACCGCCTGATGAGTTTTGCAGCCACTTCACGTGCTCGCACAGCCTCGGGCTCTGCCTGCCCGTACGCGCGCTTTCTCGCCGCTTCACAGTCCTTCACATTTTGAAGATCCGATTCGCGCCGCAGCCGTGCAGCTTCGGCCTCGCGGGCTCGAACGGCGGGGTCTTCTCGCCGTAGCCGTGCAGCTTGTCGAGCAGCTTCGGCTTCGTGGGCTCGAACGGTGGAATCCGCTTCGCGGCGTCGACGTGCAGCTTCGGCCTCGCGGGCTCTCACCTCAGGATTCTGTCTGCGAGCGCGCGCTGCCGCCGCCTTCCGTACCGTCCGTTCCGCAGCCTTGTCTTCCATCTGGCGACTCCGAGCTAAAGAGAAAGCGTGCAAAGAGGGAGCCTCATGGCGCGTTACTTCTGAAATGTTGTCTTCGTGTGTCGTTGAAAACAAGAGACGTAGTAAAGAAGAAAGAACGCCACACAGGCGAACACGCACGAGAGTGTCACTCGTCAACGTCGTCTTCTTCTACTGCATACCAGAACGCGCGTAGTAAAGAAGAAAGAATGCTACACAGGCGAACACGCACGAGAATCTCACTCGTCAACGTCGTTTTCTTCTTCTACTGCATACCAGAACGCGCGCTTCTCACGAACCAGAGGTGGCTACTACAAACAAACCTACAAACGGAGGATGGACAGATCCAGGGCATAAGGAGCTTCGCCCCTAAAAAATTCACAGCATATCCACGGGGTGAATGATGATGAGTGGGGCGAAGCTCCGGAGGGAATCATCGGTAAAACCGTGAATCTTCCGTGTATCGCCCCATGAATCATTATATAAAGAGTGAAAAACACCGTGTACATATTCCTCTTGCCGCCGTTCTCGTGCCTTGGCCTCGCGCTCTCGTAGGGCAGGGTCCTCGCGCCGTTGCCGATCGGGAGAGGTGGCTACATACTACTACTACTACTACTACTACTACTACTACTGCTACTACTACTACTACTACTACTACTACTACTACTACTACTACTACTACTACTACTACTACTACTACAGAGGAGGGAACGACCCACACCCTACGAAGCTTCGTCCCTAAAACAAAAAATAAAGATGACCTATTTGTAGGTCTGGCGGTCCCATGTCGCCCATTACCCACAGGGTGGTTGCCTTCACACTGCCGCCCGCACGCTCATTCCCCGGGCCACTGCCTCGCCCACAGATGACCCCTCTGATCCAGAAGAGACCTCTCCTCTTCTAACTTTGAAAGATATAACTACCCATTATCGGGACTTCCACCGCCGCCTTCCTGCGCTTTGCGAAGGGCTCAGGAAGGCGGACGAGAGAATTTTCCTCCGGCCATTCACTAATACGCTACTGTGTCTGGCAGTGCTTGAACATTTTGATTCTTCTTTTTCCGGCCTCTTTTCCGGTATATATGGCCACATCTATGACTGGTGCTACGACGGCTTGACAACCTCTTTTGTGCGCTCATATTTGGTTCTAAGCTGTGGTCACCGGCCACCAGCTTTTACGGTGTGCGAAATTCAGTACGGTGTGTGAAATTCGGAAACACATGTGCAATTATGTGCAGACTCAGCGTGACAACAGTGGTCCCGAAAACGTCATGTAATCTATGTATCATGCATTTCGCCATTGGCAATTTACAAAAAAAGTTCACTTTTTTTGTTTTTCTCCATCCATGCGAGCAGGCAGGCAGAACGGCTCCTCTGTTTCGCTCTACGCTTGCATTTCCTCGAGATACACAGCGAGGCATGACATTGCCGATAGTTCTCCTCATGTACGAAACAAGAACAGCGTTTGCTAAAGTTCGTAACAAATTTTAGACTTTACTAGACAGGCTTCGTATTTCTTGGGTATGTACCCTGTTTTAAAAAGATAACGTCCGTTAGCAAGGCGTCAGTGTGGGACGCATGCGCAGCGGCAGTAAACGCAAGCGACCGCGTACGCGAAACCGTGGTTATCCTATTCTAAAACAGCATATTGCTCAGCCGCACAACTGCCTCGTGCACTGCGTACCAGTGCGTAGGAGACTGTGTCACCACTGCCTTATCGAACTTTTGATACAGACGCTATTCGTCACCGCGAAGGCATGAAGACAGTTCAGCGATAGTTTCGGCTCGCCGAGTCATTGCAAAGCCGGGCACCGTAACCAAGGCAACCTAGCTAAAAGAAAATTTTGAAAAGAATGTCTTCGCAGATTGCGTGCTCCTTTGCTTTTAAGCATCAGTTAAATTAGTCATGTTTCGATCTTTCATTGCGGGGGAACTAAATATTTTATATTTAAAAAATCCGGCAGATCCCACGCACTGTGGGAATCGATGTAATGCGAAGCAGCCAGCAAAGAGCTTCATACATCGCTTTGTTTATTTTTGAGCCGAATGAAATCATTCATGCCACGGCATCTAGTTAAACATATATCGCATGTTTGCCATGTGGTATATACAATGCCAATGAAACGTATTTTCTGGTATATGCACTGCATGACCGGTCATTTATGTTCATCACGCACTCCTGTCATGCAATACCAATTCTGGTATATACCCAGTTATCTAAATGGCCGGAAGCGCACCATAACAGCGTCATGTAAATCATGCCGTACATGACATGCATAACATAATTCGCATGTTAGGACCTGTCATTTATGTTCGTCATACAGTCACAACGCACAACACCAATTTTGGTGTATATCAAACGAGTGAAATGGCCGCGTGTCCACCATGAGCGTGGCATGTAAATCATGCCATACATGACATGCATGCCATGGTTTTCATGTTACCACCTGTCATTTACGTTCGGCATACATTCGCGTCACGCAATGCCAATTTTGGTGTATATCAAGCTAGTGAAACGTCCGCGAATGCACCATGAGCGTGGCATGTAAATCATGACATGCATGTCACGGTTTTCATGTTCCCACCTGTTATTCATGTTTTTGATACAGTCACATCGCGCAATACCAATTTTGGTGTATATCAACCTAGCGAAACGGCCGCGAGTGCGTCATGAACGTGGCAGGTAAATCATGACGTGCATGACACGCATGTCATGATTTTCATTTTACCACGTGTCTGTTATGTTCGTCATGTCCAAATGTCTCGTCATACCAGTTTTCGTATATATCCATTCATTTAAACGACCGCGAGCGCCCCGACACCATGTCATGTAAATCGTGCCGCACATGACATGCGTGTCATGATTTGCACGTTAGGACCTGTCATTATGTTCGCCATGAACTCTTGTCACGTCATAGCAGTTTTGGTATATATAAAATTAACGGAATGGACGCAAGAGCCCCAAGGCCGTCGAATGTAAATCATGCTGTTCATGACATGCATATCATGATTTTCATGTTATGACCTGTCATTTATGTTCGTAATATGGTCATGTTAATCCATACCAATTTTGGTATAAATCCGATTAACGAAACGGCCAGGAGAGCACGAAGTCGTAGGCGGCTAGATAGATAGATAGATAGATAGATAGATAGATAGATAGATAGATAGATAGATAGATAGATAGATAGATAGATAGATAGATAGATAGATAGATAGATAGATAGATAGATAGATAGATAGATAGATAGATAGATAGATAGATAGATAGATAGATAGATAGATAGATAGATAGATAGATAGATAGATAGATAGATAGATAGATAGATAGATAGATAAGATTAGATAGATAGATAGATAGATAGATAGATAGATAGTAGATAGATAGATAGATAGATAGATAGATAAGATAGATAGATAGATAGATTAGATAGATAGATAGATAGATAGATAGATAGATAGATAGATAGATAGATAGATAGATAGATAGATACGCTCAAACTCGCAGAAGTTCGCTAAGAAATGCTTCGTATTTAAAAGAAAATTAGGATAGCGAAACCCGTTGGGATCGCCTCGAGAGGATAATATTAATGTATATTTATTTATATTTACTCAGACCAGATACGTTCCAGTTCCGAAGTTGATGATGAACAATAACAAGGTCAAGTTGCTTAACACTACTTCTGGGCTACTTACGAAATAACCGAAGAAACACTTTCCCAAATTCACTACTCAAGCTCCTCGCACGGATGACCTAAAGTGTTATGCAAGTACACCGCGTAACAGATTTTTGAGGGCGGATATCTTGAACGTGCCAGTCACAGGATTTCTACTAATTCTTTATGGCGTCACTACTGATTGGCTTCGATTTGACGATAGGGAACAGTGTCTTAAAGTTTCGATCGTTGTAAAGTGTTCGTAACTGAAGGGTTCAATTTCGTTGCTTCGATATTGCGCTTTGTCGCTGAAGTAACATTCGTGTTTTCAGTTATTCCAGCTCAACAGACCAAATTTCGGTACTTGGCGAGGATGACATTTCTTTCTTAATTTGTTTAAACTAAAACCGACACGCAAAACACACTTCACCCGCGCACACACGCACAGTTTTTGTATGTTTTTAAAGAAACCTGACGTCTTACATGCCGCGACAAAACTATCCTTTTACGGTAGTACGTATACACAGCACCGCTCTATTGTCTTAACACAGAGAAACAGAGATCTGTATCACTTCGAATGCATAGGCACTGAGGATACCGGACAATCACCTTGTGTTACCCACGAAACAAAAAGACTGACGTACGTCTGTCACACGCATGCGGCAATGTACGCATGGAACAACGTTAAGGCAACAAGAAACGTCAATCAAAACCTCTCAATCCTCTGGTATTACTTGTGTGAAGTCGTCACAGCTGTCATCTGAGGAAATAGTGAATTTACCTGCAGGCAGCCGGAGAGGACATTGTACAACATCGCATTCTATGAAACCAACACCATATCTTGGATATATATCTATAAGCAGCGCGCGCTGTAGATTTTACAGTTCTAGTAACATTTATACGCCTAAAGCAATTTCGCTGTCTCGAAAAAAATTCAGGCACGTTCGACGTAGCTGTATCCCATGTGAACTCGTAAGCTGGGCAATCATAAAGACGCGGGTGTATAAAATAATAACATTATATATTACACACCCATATTAAAAGGACATTTGCCTCGTCACGTGTTAAAAATGGCTCAGATTTAGTGTTCTTAATCTAGTTATCACGAGTAAAAGGTATGTTTGGTATGGTTCTTCAGTAGCTGCAGTAGCTTCGATCTTGGCACGCTTCCGTACTTAGTAAGCTTCTCTATAACCTGCTAATATGGGCTCTTTTGCTCTGCTCTGGTGTTTTAACTTTGCCTTTGCTTGAGATTTCGCAGCCTACCTTGGCTATATATACTGGATAATTGCATTCAGTCTGTAGCATGGCCAATAAAACAGCAGTGAGAGACCAAGCGGCGGCGGAGCAGCCGTTAACCAATCGCCTGGTCACGTGGTACCACAGCGGCGAGGCTCCGAATGAGAGCAGCTGCGACGCCTCTCCTCAGCGGATCACGTGGCGTTACGTCACGCCTGCCACTCTTGCGCTCCAGCTTGCGACGCTATTAATGACCTTAGAAGACATAGTGGAGTAGAACTCCATCTTTAATAACATTATTATATTTCGTAAATCTTGCGTGCCAAAGCCTCTCTATTATTATTAGGCATGCCGTAGTGGGCGCGTCCGCATTAACGTTTACCACCTGAGATTCCTTATCGTACATCTAAATTTAATTACGCGGACGTTTTAGTGTAGTATCCCTATCGAAACGCGAACGCCGTGACTTGAAATTACACCCGTACTATTGTACTTACATGAGCGCAAGAGCTTGGGCGCTAAGCATGGCTGAGCTATTACGCAAGTATTTGTTGTAGTCAGCTGGAGTGTTGTTGCAGCTGGATTCTAGAGCACGCAATTTTCCATCCATGGCATCGGCGTGGTGATTTAATAACCAGGATTTCAACAACCTCCTCATGCGCTCCCGATAAAGGCACACTCCGACGTTCAAACAAAATTAGGTCGTCATTCGCTACACCCCGCTCCCGGCAGGCTCTTCTTGACACAGGTGAGCACATCCTCCTTCCCATCGCTCACGAACGTCGACCGTTGGAGCCCTGTTTGCGCTTATTCCGCAGATCTTGATTCGGCGGTGGGCTCCGTAACTGTTCCCCGGAGACGTAGGCTCGTATTCCTGCGAACATGGGCTCCGCTGGTGTTCTGTTTGGTGGACGCGCCGCGGTCACTTCAGCGCTGACGTGGCTTGTCCTCCTTATCTCAATAATGGTTCCCGCCAGCCACGAGGATGAGCGACTTCGGTGGTGCGGCAAACGCCTCAGTAAGTATGCAGCCTACGTGCCCATACAAACGCAGAGTTGGCAAAAGAAAATGCAGTAGAACAGCATGCAGAAATTGACTCCTGTCAGTTATGAATACGAATAGCATAAGAGCGAGTCGACCGCTACCGCAGCTTTGGCGAAACGGTTGGGCGCCTTCTTACAACGCGGGAGATACCGGGTTCGACTCCGAGTGCCGGTCGGAGACCCGCCGCTTTATTTTTCCAAAGGAGCCTAGCTATAGGAAACGAAAGACACGCACGGGGTAGTGACACACCCTACGGTTGTCTTTCGTTTCCTCGGTCTTAAATCAATTCCTGTCAGAGCGTTACAAGAAGTCGTACCAACAAGACCCCATTGCAGCCTTATTATGTAGCACACATATTCGCACCCCGCCACGGTGGTCCAGTGGCTATGGCGCTCGGCTGCTGACCCGAAGGTCGCGGGATCAGATCCCGGCCGCGGCGGCTGCATTTTCGATGGCGGCGAAAATGTTTGAGGTTCCTGTACTTAGATTTAGGTGCACGTTAAAGAACCCCAGGTGGCCGAAATTTCCAGAGCCATCCACTACGGCGTCTCTCGTAATCATATCGTGGTTTTTGGACGTCAAACCCCAGATGTGTTACACATATTCGCTGTGGTGGCATCATTCGCGTGTGTTTGTGACGTCACACCGGAAGATGGATCATGTACCCACCCGGAATCTGTCATGTGAGCCTAGGAAATGCTTTTGCGCATTAAAAATATTAGCGACTGAATCTGCGGGAACTTCTCTTAGTAAAACTTGTTCTTGGGCTAGTTACTGCTTACTGCTCTTGCTTACTGCTTACTGCTTATACTGCTTACTGCTCATGCTTACTGAAACACAAACCTCCCCACCTCCCGGAAGGGAATCGTGAGGAAATTCGAATGCATTTCTTGCGCCGAGACAGGGTACCGCTGCCGTCAGACATTCGCCTTCACCGACTTCTGCCATCGCCTTGAGAGGCGCCCAGCCAGCGAACGGTCGAGAGTGAGGCGCGAGCGGACGGGAGAGTGAGGTGCAGGGAGGAGAGAGAGCGAACGGCGAGAGAAGGAGCGGCGAAGCACTGCACCTACCCTCTCCTACACTCTCTCGCATCACATGCTCCGATTGCTAGGGGCGAGGATAAGCGCGCGCGCCCGCAGCTGTTGCTACGGGAGAGGGCGCCACGGACAACGCCGGATGCCTCATACAGCCCGACTAAGAAATGCATTCGCATTTAAAAAAGACGCGTACCATCAAGGAAGTAAATGTAAACATTTCGACAGAAGTCTGTCTGGCTGGGTAGAAGAATTATGAAGTTGAAATACCTCCAGCCACAAATTCTTGGAGGAAACCCGACGTTTCGAGACCGGCTTCGTCTCTTCTTCAGGGGTGACTGTGCTGATCAGGGAGGCTTCGTCGCGGCTTGTTTTTGGCTCCGCCTTTCTCTTTCCCTCACTCTCCCCGATCGAGCACGACGTGCTGGCAAAGGGACACAATTTTAACACGACCATGACGTGTCCGCCACTACCAAAGATCATTGCGGCTGCCGAGGAAGGCATCAGGAGACTCGACAGTGGAATTCGAGAGAACATCCGTCTCAAGGCCATCGGTGTACTCTCAAAAATAGGAAAACGCCGTGAGCACAACCTGTCGAGAGAGGAGAGCAATGCGATCCGTGCGCTCCGAAAGGATGAGAAGATTGTCATCCTCCCGGCGGACAAAGGCAACGCGATGGTCCTGCTTGATAGGGAGGCGTACGACGACAAAGTCCAGGATTTGCTCCAAAGCCCGGCCTATGAAAAGCTGACGAAAGACCCCACACCAAGAGTCCAAAGGGAACTGAACAAGCTTCTGGCGGATATCTTCAAAGGACACCAAGAGGCAAGAACCATCTATCTCCAGCTCATCTGCAGGAACGGCTCTGCACCAGGATTTTACGGGCTTCCAAAGATCCATAAGCCCATCATCCCGCTCCGTCCGATCGTGGATTTTACATCTTCTCCACTCCGTGCGCTGTCCCAATATCTCCACCGGACTCTGGCGCCGCTCGTGGGAAAAACACCAACCCACATACGCAACGCCAGCCACTTCGTGGAGCGCATGAAGGAAGTGACCGTGAGCAGTGATGAGTGCCTCGTCTCGTTCGACGTCGTGTCCCTGTTCACCAGCGTGCCCATAACACTAGCGGTGTCTTGCGCACGGGCAGCTTTGAATGACGACGAACTCCTGAGTGAAAGAACCTGCCTGAGCACCGATGAGCTGTGCCGCCTACTGGAGTACTGCCTCGAGGGAACGTACTTTAGTGTCAACGGGGACTTCTACAGACAGGCCAACGGGACCGCGATGGGAGCGGCCGTCTCCGTTACAGCTGCGAACCTCGCAATGGAGCACGTAGAAGAGGCGGCACTGCGTTCCTTTATTGACACGCCGAAAGTATTTGTGAGGTATGTGGACGACTGCTTCTGCATCATAAAGAGGACAGCGGTAGACAGCTTCCTCGAACATCTTAACTCCGTCGACCAAGCAATCCAGTTTACGGTGGAAAGAGAACAAGACGGAGCGCTACCGTTCCTCGATGTTTTAGTACGACGACAAGGCGAACGCATGACCTCGATGTACAGAAAACCAACGCACACCGGCAGGTATTTGCATTTCACCTCGAGTCACCCCACTGCCCACAAAGCTTCCGTGGTGTCGGCACTCTTTTCACGAGCAAGAGCCATCTGCACATCAGAAGGAGAGAGAAAGAGAGAAGAAGAGAGGGTCGTGGCCGAGTTAAGAAAGAACGGATACACGACAGCTTTCATCCGCCGTGTGGCACGCCGCATGTCGAGAGATCAGCTTCCCCACCGCGGAGACGCACCTGCGAACGACACACGCGACCCTCCTCCCACGCTGGCCACCCCACCGGATACAATGGTATCGAAGAAACCAGCCCAACGAGTAGTCATCCCGTATGTTCCGGGAACTAGCGAACAGCTCGCCAGGGTTCTCGGAAAAGCTGGGGTCACGGTGGTTCACAAGCCGGCCTCAACGCTCGCTCGCTTACTACCGCGGCCGAAAGATCGACCATCCCGGGGGCAACACCAGGGCGTGGTCTACAAAGTGTCATGTGCTGACTGTCCAGCGAGCTACATAGGCGAGAGTAAGTGCTTCCCGGAAAGAATGCGCCAACACAAAAACGACGTCAGGAAGATGGAAATGCAACGCAGTGCCCTTGCAGAGCATTGCGAGAAGCACGACCACAAAATTGACTTCGAGGGCGCTTCCATCATAGAAACGGAAAGGAATCTGGGAAGGAGGCTCTTGCTCGAGTCGTGGCACATCCAGAACACACCTGCGAATGTGAACCGGTCCCTCGGAACAATGCCTCCGATCTACGTGCACGGCCTCCGGAACGTGAGGGAAAGAGAAAGGCGGAGCCAAAAACAAGCCGCGACGAAGCCTCCCTGATCAGCACAGTCACCCCTGAAGAAGAGACCAAGCCGGTCTCGAAACGTCGGGTTTCCTCCAAGAATTTGTGGTTGGAGGTATTTCAACTTCTTAATCAAGGAAGTATTCAAGAAAGAAAAGGGCGAACTTTCCTACAGATGTTTGCTCTTCTGAGGAAGGGGGGCTCCGGTAGGGCGGGTCTCCCGGCCCAGGTGCAAATACCGCTTGGCATGGTCTCCAGATAATGTCGTGTGTGTGTGTGTGTGTGTGTGTGTGTGTGTGTGTGTGTGTGTGTGTGTGTGTGCGTGCGTGCGTGCGCGTGTTTGTGTGTGCGTGCGGGTTTGTGTGTGTGTGTGTGTGTGCGTGCGTGCGTGCGTGTGTGTGTGTGTGTGTGTGTGTGTGTGTGTGTGTGTGTGTGTGTGTGTGTGTGTGTGTGTGTGTGTGTGTGTGTGTGTGTGTGTGTGTGTGTGTGTGTGTGTGTGTGTGTGTGACATTGTAACAAAACAAACTGGGAGGACGCTTGAGATTCGCCTTCAAGAGTAGAACGCGATAGCGTAATCGGGCCCCGTGCGCATCGCCTTCCCAACTGCTAGCCTGCCTTCGGTTCTCGGTGCATGCCTCAACCGAGGGGCAAGGAAACTAACGTCAGTGAGCGGAACATTGGCCGTTTAAAACTATCCTTGAATGCGTACTGCAAGTAGAGCTGCGCAGCGCCCACTACGCCAAAATTCCTTTTGCGAATCAGCGAAGTACGCACTACGCGTCCGTAAGGCAACGCGCGAACCTACGCAGCTGCTCACATTGTTGACGCTTTGGCTGCAGATGATAATTAAATGTGGTTGAGTGGTTTGTAATGGTTGGGCTTTTAAGGCACCCACTCGTTGCGCAATTCACTGTTTTGACGCCTGGTGCGATTGTATGCTTCTGCCATGCACATTCATATGGTGTTTTTTTTTTTCGAAGCTGTTTTGAGCAACGGCGTGGCTTCGTTTGGCTTGGATCTCAATGGCCTTCGACACACTAATGTCGCTTTTGCAGGCGCTCCCTGCGAGCTCTCGCCGTCGTCCTTTTGGCTGTCTTCGACCGTCTCACCATGTGTGCGTTTCATGGCTACTGCCGACGCATCCATCGTGATGGTGCCGCTGGCCGCGGGTCCTTCGCGTTCTTTCACTGGGTCACTCGTATTAGTGTGCTGTGCAGAAGAAAGATCTCAGCACGGTTCTTAGGCTATGTAATTAGGGTTGTTTGATTGCTGAGTAGTGTCTGGCACTTTTTCATCAACCGTCTTCGGTTGGACTTCCTTCACGCTTGTAGTACTGAGCAAAGCCTGTGACGCATTCGAGCTTGTCAGCTTGGCATCGTTAGCAGACCTGGCCGCGTCATCAGCTTCTGCTTCGTTCTTTAGGTGCTCTTGCAAGTAGAATTCTGGTTTGAGCTAGTTGGTACTGAAGTAGAGCACCAAGTCGGGCTAGTTGGTTAAGATTCTTTGTGTTTTTAGCGCAGTTTTAGTCGTCATAATGAATAGTTGGTACTGGTTCATAACTGAGGATACTTTTGGTGCTATAAAATCATCTTTCCGCTGTGGAATAAAATTAGTTGGAAGTTCGGCGCCCGTCCTGTTCTTTTGTGTTATGTGTCCTCGTTCGATATGCGCCAAAAGTATCCTCTTGCAAGTCTGAGTTTCTCCTCAGCCCCGCCATGCCAGCGTACCTTGGTACACACTGACTTTCGTCGTGACCAGAGAGTTGCTGGAGGCTGCGCTGTCCAGCAACGAGGGACTCGGCAGTCGCGACGAATATGGCCTTTTCCTTGACATCAAAGACACAGCAGTGGCCGTCCAGCTACCTCACCTGCTTTGGAGGACGTTCCCCAATTGGAGGATGCTCCCCAATTTGGTGGGGAACATCCTCAATAGTAACTCCAGGCTCCAATTTCATACTCAGCCCAAGTGTCGTAGATTGTTTATCAGTGATGCCATGGACGCGCCATCGCTCCTTGGATAATTCAGACACTTCACCGTAGGGCATGAACACAGCACGCACCTCTTCATCCGTAATATTGTGCAGAATCGAACGCACCTTGACGCGGATTTCCCGCTTGTTGGGATCAACAACAAGGCACCGACGCCCTTTTACGATCACACTGCTCATTTCCAGGAGCTTCCTTACGGACACAGAGTTCTTAAACGTGAATGTCCATACCTGACTCATTTGGAATGCCCCGAGGGCATCGACATCGGAAAGCATACCCACAGAATCAAGGGCATCCCGGAACTCTTCGACGCGATACGGACGCGCTCTGAGGTCTCCATGCAAAAATACAGTACTGAAAACAATCCTTTTGGGAGGTAGGGCAGCATCACTTCAGATTCCTGGTTGCCTTGAACGTTGATCCTGTTTCCGCCGCTAAACTGGGCCGCTATAGCCGCTCCGTCGGAGCGCATGAAAACACGTCCGCACGCCTACGCGTCTGGAACTAGTGTGGCACGTGCTGCAATTTTTGTCTATGCCACGTGTAAACGTTCAGAAAATTCCCAGGGTGCTTGCTGTGTTCATTTTCGGTTCCACTTGGGAGTGGACCAGTCGCACCAATTTGTTTCAATCTGTTAAACAGGCTGGTCTTGGTCTAACTCACCTTTTTATTCGTCAACTTGTTTTCCGTTTTATATTCCTGGGGTATCAGGAAGACCCCTTCTTGCGCTCGATGATTCAAACCCGACTAAGCGGAGTGCTTCCAGACTTTGTTGTATCTAGCGCGCGCATAATGAGTGGTAGAATCACGGGTGACCCAAAGGAACCAGTAGATTGCTTTCGTTTCTTAAATGGACACTAATGGCAAATATTAAGTCGACGTTGATTGTTGAATTAGCGGTCCAGAAACCTTGTAGTGCTACTTTTATGCCAAGGAAGTGCTTATTTTGAAATAAAATCACGTTTTAGTGGTCCGCATCGTGTTAGCGCACTTGAAATCACCCGCCTGAAATCAGACTTTCATACGTCACTGCTTCCGTGCCCAACGTTGCCCACCCTCACTGCGCGGCCGCCAACACTCGTAGCAGCAGAGCAAAAGTAGCGGGACCCACAGCAGCCACAACGGACATCAAAGCCATCGAAGCTTGCCGCAATCCCCGCCATTGATGTGGACGGAGAACTTGACAACGAGACATTGGCTCGCGATGCTGGGCTGTACGCCGCGGCAGTACGCGATCCCGAAACTACCACTGAGACGCGACCGCGTGAGCGAAGCAGGGCGCCGGGCGAAGCGCAGTTCGTCAAAAACGGAACCTTTGAACCACGCGCGCCGTTCCCCATGGCAACGCCACAGAGGTTCTTTTTTCCATGAATCAAACGGAAACGAACAAGCAGCATTTTATTACGTCTTTTGATGCACGGGAGGATTTTTTTTATTGCTGCAGTTTGATTACTAGTGATTTATTGTAGGCAGACTCTCATACGTCATCGGGATCACTTCAAAAATGTCCCACTCGTAGCGATCATCATGTGATACATTTAGCTTAATTTCTCGGTAAGTAGGGCACTGCTGTTGATAATATTGCCGTTTTAGAAGTTGTCATACATTGAGCTTTCACTCTGACATAAATTGTTATTTGCCTTTAGTGTCCCTTTAAGGGCGCGATTCTCCATGGATTATCTGAGTGCTGTGGCAAAGAAGCAGCTTTACAAAGATTTGATTGGTATCAAAGAAATTGCGCGAAGAAAACACGGAAGAGGAAGACAAGTACAAACACAGTGCAAACTTTCAACTGAATTCATTGTGCCACTGGATCTGCTTATATATTGCCACAGTATACATCACGCATGCGCGCAAATGGACGCGACGCGAAAAGACCGTGCATGCATAAAAAATGAGTAAAACAAACAGTTACACGTTAAAAGATCTTAGGTACACAAGCTCCTTATCAGTGAGGGCCAGTGATGATGAGCTAACGCACAAATCGGCTAATTTTATAATCGCCTCTGCCTCTGTCACTTCGCGAATTAGCTGTGTTCTCCCGCGTGAAACGACCGTACACAGAGCAAAGCAAGGGAGACAGCCACTATCTCGACAGTGGATCGAAAAAAAAAAAAAACACCGGTGCCATTTTTTACATTGTTGTGCTGTTCACGTAGCCGGTCATTGAGGCATCGCTCGGTCTGCCCAATGTACTGCTTCCCAAACGAAAGAAGGAGGCAGTACACCACACGCTCGGCACACTCAACGAACTTGTTCCGGTGCCGCTTAGTGCACTTCTCTGGCGGGACGGCATTTGGATACGTGAGCCTGCATAGCTTCCCGAGCTTGTTGCGAGCCGAGAACAACAGCTTCACGTTTGCCTTCTGGGCAATCTTCTTCAAGTTGCGAGATATCCCATGCATGTAGGGTACAACGCCTACTTTGGGGCGTCTGCCCGACGGGGCATCAGCGGCCGGCAATTGCCCTCTGGGTCGCGCTCCTCTTAAAATCCGTTCCGCGACGGACCCCAGCACGTGTTTGGGATATCCTGCCGCTGAAAAACGTTCAATTTGCTGCTCAAAACTTGCGCCCAATACGTGGCAGCAAGACTTTCTCAAGGCGTTCGTGAAGCGCAAATTGGCTGTGGCTCGTTTAACAAGCTTTGAGTGCACGGACATGTATGACAAAAGTGGTTTGTTGGCTCGCGGCTCGTACGACCAACACGTGTGGCTATCATGAAAGGTTAGGCGGAGCTCAAGGAAGCGCATAGATCCTTCCACTGGCAGCTCATGCGAGAGTTGAAGAGGGGCTAGGCACTTTTGAATCGTGCCTAACGCCTTGCTCGCTTCTAAAACAAAATGATCGGAAGTACAGTCAATAAATATGAGGAAGTCGTCAACGCATCTAAAAATGTTAAAAACCGCGGTGCCTTGCGTTTGAAGTAAAATATCATAATCTAAACGGAATGAAAACAAGTCACTAAGAATGGGAGCAATGCAAGAGCCAATACATACACCACTCTTCTACAAAAAATATTGGCGATCCCAGGCGATAAAAGTGGAATTAAGATAAAACTGTAAAAGGTTTAAAAAATTGCTGCATGAAATTCCTGCCTCGCCTTGGAAGGAGACAGCGCCGTACTCATCAATGCAATGCTCGATACAAGACAGTAGGCTCTCATGGAGTAAAGAATAATATGAGCCCTTAATGTCAATGGAAAAGGCCTGGAAGCAGCGGTGCGAATTCCTGTGTCCATGTTTTCGGCGCGCAATTTCTTTGATGTCATGGAACACCAACTAGCGCAAAATGCTGCTCTCATTTGATTGATGTCATACTGCCATTTCCCATGTGCAGATCTGTAAATTGTGGTGGTCCGGAACATGATGTTTTAAAAAGATTTAAGTGAATGCCTGTAAAACCGAGTATGAAACCATTATCTTTAATCTTCACTGTAAAACCGTACCAGTCAAAACGTGGTTTGTTGAAAACGGCCTATTCGTGCCAAGGACAACAGACTGCCTGTAATGCAGTAAGCCGGAAACCATTGAACATACATTTATTGAATGTTGGGATGCGATATTCTTTTGGGACACCTTTAAAGAACTCTTAAAAAGGACTTATCCGTAACACCCATTGGCATTAGATACTTACCAGTACAAAATCAGCATGGTATACCATATGATATGGTCATGCGTCTGGGCCTCCACAGTTTGTGGAAGACGCGTTTGTCAGTGAGACACACTGACGTTGAAACGAAATCCTCAAAACAGAATTTTATAGAAAGTGTCTGCTACATACGCGATGTTTAAGATCCACACAAAACCGCCTGTGTGAATTGATATTTTTGATTAATTGTCTAAAGTGAAAAAATTTTAATGCTTCATGTAAACAAAAGTAGGCTGAAGTGTTTTACTCCCTTTTCATTATGACGATGTATTACGAAAACTGAATAATAAAAAATATGGCGTGGCTCCGTGGTAGAACACCTGCTTGCCACGCGGAAGGCCTGGGTTCGATTCTCACTCGAGCCGACGTTTTAACGCGGTAGCGTTAGAGAGCTCGTGTCGCAGAAATTCCGCTGTCGGCGTCGGGACCGTTGGTTGTGAGCGAAAAATCATCCGTGAGCGAAAAGTCGAGAAAGTAGCAAATAAAATAAACGATAAAATCTTCGGTCCCAATGAGGATCGAACCCAGGTCGTTCGCGTGGCAAGCAGGTGTCTAACCACAAAGCCACGATGTTGCTTGCAGCTGCTTCGGACAAAAACACTACATAAATGCCATGTAGTAGAAGGAGTCTCCTTAACGCATTTTGTTCGGCAGGTGTCACGACGAAAACGAGCCCATACGGTAGGCGCATTCGCGAGGCCATTAAACTACGTCGAAAAACGCCGGGATAGTGCAGCCATCGCCGCTAAATACACACACGAACTTTCAAACAGCTCTAAAAATGGACAACTATGTCCATCTAGAGGAAAACATATCAAGCAAACGCAGCAAACGCTAGATAATGTGCTGCCATCTGTGAGGCATTGTGAGAAATATGTCTCGACTTTTCATGATCCGAGAGGGCCGGCGCGCGGCGTATATCTTGGAGGCCATGCGACTCTTGCTTTAAATCGAAAGCCTGTAAAATTCGCGCGCGTGCGTGCGTGTGTGAGTGTAACAATACACATTAATAAGTATGCACTTAGTGGTTGAAGTGCGCGCTAGGGACCGGATTTCGCTATCGCGTTCAACTCTTTAAGGCGAAGCTTAAGGGTACCCCAATTTTTATTTCATATATTCTATCGCGGGTTTCTCCATTTTTCGGCCACAACCAACGACGCCGACACCTACGCCGAAATTTCTGCAAAACGAGCTCTTGAACACGATCGTGTTAAAAATAGTCGGCGCAGAAAGAAAGAAAGCAAACGCGTGTATATGTATTTAATGACGTTGTAAACTGCTCCGCCGCCGCGGTGGCGCAGTGGCTATGGTGCTTGGCTGCGGACCCGAAAAACGCGGGTTTGCTACCGGTAGCGGCAGTCGCACCTCGATGGCGGCAAAACACTCGAGGGCCGTGTACTGTGCAATGTCAGCGCATGTTGGCATAATACAGGTGATCGGAACTATCCGAGGCCCTCCACTACGGCCTGCCTCATTGTGATATCCTGGCTTTGGCACGTAAAACCCCTGAAACTATTATTATTATTATATTGGAAAACTACCGTACGTTTAATACGCAGCGCTTGTACCGTTGAAAATCAACCAGAGCATTAACGCAAAATTGAGCAAGCCTTATTCATTCTTGACTTTCCGAGCCGTGTATACATGTAAAGGTAAAGCTTTGTCATTTCTTTCGCTTAGATCCAAGAGACTTCGCTCGTGGAATGCGAGCAGCAACAGACTTAATGCTGGCGTGCAAGGAGCAAATCGTGACTCTCAACCTTAGCCCACTAGTCCTCAGGGTAAGTGCTTACTGCACGTTTAATCACTGCACTAGTGTTTTCTGGGTTGGTATCATAGGTTGGCAAACTCACTCATGAGTCGACTCACTCAGACTCAGATTGAGCCGTGAGTCCGAGACCTAGTGAGTCCGGGTGAGTAATATTTTCGTGAATTCGAGTCCCAGTGAGTCCGGATGACGAAAATTTTGGTGAGTCTGAGTCCGAATGAGCCCCAGGAGCAAAACACATTTCGTGAGTGAGTCTGAGTGAGCTCCGCATTTTTTTTTTTTTTTTGCCGACATGTGGTCCTAACTACTGAACTTCAGCATCACTATCATCCTTATTTCTGCTCAAGTTTACACTCGCGTCTGGCTTCAAAGCACCAGCGTTCATGCGCCGCCTCAATATTTATTTATCAGAGGCGTGAGTTACAAAGTGAGGGAGGGAGGGGGGGGGAGGAGGGGGTTTGATATTTTTACAGCAAAATCTTTGACGGGTAGATTTTGATAAAATATCTCTCGTGAGTCATCTCTTTCAATAAAAGTGTCCTTACTGAATTGTAACCATTGATAACTCATATTTCAAGGTGCGAGATCAAAACGCGCCAAGTAGAGCACCAGTTATGTGAGATATTGATGTTAAAGAGGATTCACACTATGGTCGAAAGAGTTAATTATAGGTTAATGGACTCATGAGTCGACTCACTCAGACTCACACTCAGATCGAGCCGTGAGTCTGAGTGAGCAATATTTTTTGTGAGTTTGAGTGAGTCCGGTTGAGAAAATTTTCAGTGAGTCTGAGTCCGAGCGAGCCCCAAGGACAAACTATATTTCATGAGTGAGTCTGAGTCAGTTTCACATGTTTTGCCGACCTATGGCTGGTATTCACCATTGCGATAGCAGAAGCTCATTCATGGTCACGGTAGGCCTTGACTTGCTTCGTGACTTAGCTTACGTATTAATACTAGGGGTGCCACCTCACAACCTGCTGCAGCACCGAGCCCATGCTGCAGGTTTTGGCATAAAAGTGAACTAATATAATAATATCTGGGGTTTTACGTCCCAAAACCACTATATGATTATGAGAGACGGCGTAGTGGAGGGCTCCGGAAATTTCGACCATCCGGTGTTCTTTAACGTGCACCTAAATCTAAGTACACGGGCCTCTATCATTTCGCCTCCATCGAAATGCGACCGCCGCGGCCGGGATCGAACCCGCGACCTTCGGGTCAGCAGCCGAGCACCGTAACCACTATACCACCGCGGCGGACATAAAAGTGAACTCCTTTAACAGGTAAATGCTAGGGTTTTAACGTGCCACAGTCATTCTTGCAATGACGCACTTAGCAGTGCCTCCGGATCAATTTGGCAAGCTGTGGTGCTTTGATGCGCTCCTAAATTCAAGTGCACGGGCGCGGTGATGCATTTCGTCCCCATCGACATCCTACCCGGATTGATCCCGCAACATCGAATTCAGCAGCGCAATGCCATAGCTTGATGTAACATTTTTAAAACTTTTGAAACCGACAGAAAGAGCATGAAAAAAAAAGACTTTTTGCCTGTAAATTCCCCGGAAACAAGAGCAAAAATGCCCGTCTTCCTGATGACATGGAAGTAAGAGTGGCAGCATACGGGTATGCATGCAAATACATGTATATTCAAATGTTCTGGCAAACTCTTAATATTTGACAATGATTAACTTTCTGTTTTATTTATTTACTGGCACGTCTTTGGTAGTCCGAATTTCTCATCTTCCGACCGTGGGACCTAAGCTTCGTTTTTTGGCCTCTTATTCGTAACGGAGAAATGGTATACTGCACGGACACTTCAGTAAGTCTAGTTTTCACTATTTCGGACGCCACATGAGGCACTGGCATGCTGTGGGCTTAAAATGGCAGAAGCCATGTGGGCACATTCGGACGTATGACTGGCGATAAAGTAGCAGTTATCGGTGGGTTGTCCTCTGTTATCCCTCTTATATTATTTGCCAACAGCGAAATGCTATTCTAAAACTATCTTGATTCTGTAAAAAAAAAGTTCGCCAATAACAAATCGATCAAACGGAGATGATAATTTTCCGAACTTTACCTCAAGCACACGATGCCTGAATCTTCCATTCTCGTCCTCGCGTGTGAACAACTTTTGCATTTGGCAAATTGCCAAAACTTCACAGGTAGGGCTCCGTGTTCTCGTTGTTTATTTCTCTTGAAATTCGGAGGGTGTTTTTCGGAGCTCATTTTTTTTTTTTTGCCGGAAATTCGGCGTTTATCGGTGTTCACTTTTCGTAAGTTCTCAATTCACCGAAATTCGGAGTTTAAGTTTGCATTATTCTCTATACTCCAGTGTCTTAGATGAAATGATATGTTAACACGAAAGCATCACAACACACGAAGCGTATTTTAGTTGTCTGGGAGGTTCGAGCGCACAAACACATATACACAAAAGCACAAATGCTTGTGTACAAAACACCTACGTTCGCGCGTATTAGGACCTTCAAGCTTTTAGATGTGAAGCATCTTATAGCGGAGTTCAATCCGGTGGTGGTGGTGGTGGTGGTGGTGGTGGTGTGCGGCGTGACCACCCTTACTGCGCATGCGCAAACCTTCTCCACTCCCCTCTCCACCCCCTCTCTCCCCTTTCCCTCTCCACATCACCTCTCTCCTTCCCTTTCCCCTTTCATGTCCCTTTCCCATCCCCCTCTCCACTACCCCTCTCCACTCCTCCTCTTCCATCTCCCCTCTCCCCTCCCATCTCCACTCCTCCTCTCTCCCTCCCTTTCCCTTTCCCCTCCCTCTCTCCATTCCTTCTCTCCACTTCCCCTCTCCCCTTTGCCCCTCACCACTCCACCTCTGAAACGCGGGCTCTACATGCCGAAATTCTCTCCTGCGCAACGCCGCGATGAGCCCGAGCGCGTGCGCGTCCCCTTCCCTTCTCTCTCCTCTCCTACGCTCCTCTCTCCTCTCCTCCTCTCCTCGCCCTCCTGTCGACCGCGTTCGCCACTCGCCCTGTAAAAATTAACGGCCAGGCTATATGGAACATACGACGCGCGTAGCGTCCCTCTTCGCGTTCCACGATGCGAGGTCGGTAGCATGCCTAACGAACGCCAACGGAACGCGATCGTGCAAGTGCTCCGGCTTCGCATCGGCTCATGGTCCCCTTTAGCGGTAGATGGTGTAATTTTTTTAATAGGATTTTAATCGGATTTTGTTGGATTTCTCCGTAAACAAGGAGCACTACTCATAGGTTGAGCTACTCACAATTTAATGTACACCGTTATTATAGCCTTTTTTGAAGAAAAACAGTTCATAATAGATTCATGCAAACGCTGCTTGAATTCCTGACGAGCCAGTGAGGAGCCAGAGCGGAGAACTTCAGGCTAAGACCAGCATTCCTTAATTGCAGTTTGTGCTGCGCCATAATACAGGGATTTTCGCAATTCGTGAAGCTAATTCATTAAAGTCCTCTAATCAAGCAACTACAGCGCAAAGCATGCCGCGGCGGCGACCCGCGCGTCGGCGCCCCCGCCCGCCAAGCAGCCCACGCTCTCCGCAATTATGTTCGTGTTGCCGGCGCGGGATTCCCGAGACAGATGTTGTGGTCTCAGGGCGCGCGCACCTGTCGGCTCGCAGCGCTCAACGACCTACGAAGAGGGGTTCGCGGGAGAGGATAACAAATCGACACTGCGCATGTCCGTTACTATGACGGCACACATGCCAGGAGGCTCAGTTTCAACGCCAAACACATCTACGAGAACGTTTTTTGGGGTTTTTTACGGGAAGAGTAGAGTTTTATGATCGGATTTCACGGCTTGACGCCGCTGGATCGTGGGAATGATTTGGCGGCATCTGCCCTGCTTTCTGCATCGTCAACGTTCCCCAAAACGCACCTCGTGCGGCGACAACACGGCAGTCGTGCGCTGAACCCTTCCAAGCTGTCAGTTCCCCTCATCAATCGCCTTGGACACACCCGGCCGAGTTTGACGGTTTTATGGCCTGGAAGTGAGCTCTTTGCAGTCAAGGCTGCTCGGACACCCCTCCAACGTTCTGAGAGATGCATCTGAGATCCCTCATCAGAAACCTTTCTCACACTTTGTGGTGCCTTTATGGCTTGCTGACCTAGCCAGGAGCTGACTGTCAGCAGAGCCCGCGCCGCTATCGAGGAGAGGAAAGACTGCACCTGACAGCACGGCCAGTTTTCAGGAATTTGCGCCGCCGCGATCCCTTCACTGTGTGTATGGTGCCCTATTGTTTCTTCTCTTCACCTCCCGGGCGCCGTCCGTCGAGCCGGGCTTGGCCGGGCACACCGCTTCTCTCTTTCCTGGCGTGGGAAGGAGGCGGCGCTTGACCTTTCCCTTTTGGTGGCGGAGATGAAGACAACTTGTTGATTGGACTGTCCTGGACTGTGACTGTTTTCCCCAACAAGGAATCTGGGGAAGACCAAGGCTTTATAACGTGAGCGTCGAGACGCTCCAAAACACGCTACCAAATCGCCATGTAAATAAACGTTCTTGTTATCAGCTCCGGCTCCTGAGCTCTACATCTCCCTGAGGCCTGACTGGTCCCGGTCCTATGCGCAACCACCGACCACATCAAGAACTACATCGCCCTAAAATCCTGAATTGGACTGTCAAGCGTTGTATCCTTACGCTGGCGTACTGCATGAACAGGCTACGTGATGTGGCTTTCAAGGACACCTTTCCCTTGATTGTTCTGGAGTTATCTCACATCGCCTTGCAGCTTTTTCACAGCGGAGCTTTTTAAGCTTGAGTTCCTGCCGTGGCCGACGCTCGCTCGAAACTCGGTGCAGCTGTGCAAAGCAAAGTGGGAGCATAACATAGCCATGTGTAGTATAGTATACAGGGGGTTCAGAATTAAGCTTTATGGTTTTCTTAAAATTCAGCACTTGGAGGTGCGTGAAAACCACCTTTGCAGATAAGCTTTTTATCAAAGGAGACACAAAGTGAGACAATAATTATCGCTGTCAGCCGCCCAATTAATTAGGACTGAATAATTAACTTTTAATGAGCGCAGTAAGCGGGCATGTTTGTATTGAAAAGTTGGGAACCGTCGCATTTCTACACGGTTCCACTTGGAAGAATTCCTCTAGCATGTCTGTGCCCCGAGATATCCCGCTGCAAAATTTAATTGCGGTCTGCGTGATTATGCATGCAAGACAGTGAGCACTGGCGCAAAGCCCCTCCCCGATGTGCCGCGGCAGTTGCGTGCGGCATTTAATCTGACAACAGCTCGAAGGCATCGGCAAAGATGACAACGGTTACCCTTTTGCTACCGGCTGGCAATAGCAAGCAATGACTGCTCGTCACATCAGGGAGGAACATTGCGCCGATCCTCACCGTCTTCCATGTGTAATCGCGCAAACCGCAATTAAATTTTGCAGCGGGATATCTCGGGGCACAGACATGCTAGACGAATTCTTCCAAGTGGAACTATGTAGAAACGCGACGGCCTCCAACTTTTCAATACAGACATGCCCGCTTGCTACATTCATTAAAAAGTTAATTATTCAATCTTAGTTATTTAGGCGGCTGACAGCGATAACTATTGTCTCACTTTATGTCCCCCCAGATACATAACCCATCTGCAAAGGTGGTTTTCACGTTCTCCCCAGTGCTGAATCTTAGCAAAACCATAAAGATTAACTTTGAACTATTATTGTATTGTATAGTATAGTATAGCATAGTATAGTATAATATGTTACAGTGTAGTATAGTATCACATAGTATACTATAGTATAATATAGCAAGGGGTGGGAAAAGAAAAGTGAGTTTGATAAGCAGGGAAAAAGGAGGCGAAAGCCTCCAGATCCGCTGTTCTCTCAATCTTCTCACCACTATTGCGTAGCTGCCCCAAATTTTTAATTATTAATCGTGAAAGGTCCGATCCTCCGTAGAACCAGAGCCTGTCTGATTTCTGTGCAACAGCGTTTCTGTGCAACAAACAACGGAGATACAGCACATCACCAATAAGAAACCTTACCACAAGCTAGACGAACGAATACACATCCTGTATACTTATACGCGTCAAACCTGATGTGAACCTAACTTTTGGGCGGTTCACACTTTGCCAGGTAGATTATTCGCATTATTCGCACTTTGCCAGGTAGATTTACATCTTAAGATTTTGCCACAAGGAAAACCGGGAAAACAATTTGGCCTTTATTCTAAGTTCTCTCTTTCGAGCTACGGCAAGGGCTACAGCGGTGCACGTAAGCATTCATGCATATGTGATGTGGCCTCCGGAAATTATTCTAGTCGCATAATTATACATAAATTGTTTACGGTGTAATTTATATGAGGGATCTTCCACCGTGCTGTGGCCACCTGCGTGGCCGTTAATCATAGGCGGAGAGGTTTCATGTTCCCATTGGAGCAGATGCTTAGCGAACTTATGTCTACTTATACAGGGTGTTTTTTTTATATACAATACAGATTTTTTATAAAAATGCTATGAGTGTCACACCTCTGTCGTCTTCGCAAGCAAACTCTACGCCGAGGCCGACAAATTTTGCCGCACCTAAAGATGCACTGAAATGAGCAATTAACAAAAGCTGATAATTTAAATATTGAACGCGATAGCGTTAAAGAGCTCGTTTCGCAGAAATTCGTCGGTTCGGTTCGGTGTGGACACCGACACCCAGGCCGACTGCGTGGCAAGCAGGTGTTCTACCACAGAGCAACGCCGTTGCTTGAAACTGCTTCGGAAAAAAACACTACATGAATGCCATGTAGTGGAAGGAGTCTCCTTAACGCATGTAATATCGCGTGGCGGAAGCGTAAAATGGCGCCAGGCGTCAAAACATGTGAATTGCGCAATAAGTGGGTGTTTTAAAAGCCCACCCATTACAAAGCGCTGAGACATATTTAATCATCATCAGCTGCAAGGAAGGAAGTAAGGAAGGAACAGGAGAGAAGAGAAAGGCAGGAATGTTAACCAGTCTAGAAGGACCGGTATGTTACCCTACACTGGGGGAAGGGATGGGGGAGATATAAAGATAGAGGAAGGGAGAGCATGGAGAGCATGCACGCGCAAAGTCACAGATTTCATAGTCATGATTACGCAGTTAGTCTATAACACAGCACTGATTTCGACAAACTAAAAAAAAAAAAGACCGAATGCCTAAACCTAGGAAGTATTTTAGCAGAGCCAAATAGGAATATGCTGGGGACAAAAATAACGCTCAATAGCCTTGTGAAATCCGTTCATGCAGGAACATCGGCGGCTGTGTGTCACCCTCCGGATGTGCTACGCTTTCACCACCTACAGTGACGGTGTATGTTGAAAGCACGCCTTTATATTTAACCCTTGCCTCGAGCCACGTCTTCTGACGCTACAATTCATTTCAGACTCCTACTGGATTTCAAAAGGCCTTTTTGTATTGTTTGGAGAGGCTGTTAACAACTGCGCAGATCATCAACCCGGTACGTATGCGCGTGCCCGCATAAGATATTATATCCTACTTTCCACTTAGCCGCAAACTTGGCACAAAAAATGTGCCAGATTTCTTGTGTATGAATCATCTATATCATTTTTGTGTAAGAAATTGACAGGGGAATAGAAAAATGAATGAAAATTCATTTTTATTATCACGGATGACCATGCGGCTTGGTGCATTCCCGCGTAGAAAGGGTAAAGTCAAATGTAGCCAAGTTTATTCAGTTTCCTTGCATACAACATGTGATCGCTACTGATCTATAACATTTGGACGTCCCATATTTGCCGAAACTGACAGTGGGAGCTCCCAATGCTCAAACACATTGAAAACACTGAAATGCTTTGGTATCATCCAACGAAGAGACATCGGTCGGAGTAATCGGTTAGGTGAAAAGTGCGCAAACCTAGAATACCCAACCCCTCCCTCTCCTTATTGCGAAGCCACCCGGACGACCAGCGAATACTGATTGACAGAGCTAGACAGCTTGCAGAGCAAATGGGGCACCCTCTGGGGATCAATAAACAAAAAAACAACAACTATGTTTTCCATTGCTACTACTACTACTACTACTACTACTACTACTACTACTACTACTACTACTACTACTACTACTACTACTACACGCTGCATCCAATATGACGAAAAAAAAAACCGCATCTTCAAGAAGTGAATCATGATGAGTGGGCGAAGCTCTGGGTATCGTATGGGTGAGTAACCGCCGTACGTTACCCGAGCGTTGCCCCATATAATGTAAATTGAGTGGCAAAGTTACATAAAGAGTCGCCGACAAAGCTAGATCCTAAGGTCCACAATGTCTACGTTGAAGTCGCTGACTAGTATAAAGGGTTTGTGCTTGTAGGTGTTTCATATTGTTCTGTCACAATTATGATTGATGCTCGTCTATTGTAAACCTTCTTTTTTATTCACATACACACATATATGCTTCGACCAAGCGTCGGTTTTCTATATACCGTGACAGCCGGCAGTGAGAGTCGACGACTTAGCTAGGCCCTAAGGTATGTAATGTGTACGTTGAAGTCGCCCACTAGTATAAAGGGTACGTGCTTGTAGATGTTTTATATTGTTTTCTCACAATTATGACTGATATTAGTCTATTGTTAAACCTCATTTTCGATTTTTCACGGTGCTGTGCCTTGAGCATGAACAACGAACAACGACGGACAAGCATCGACCCTAAGGTGCTTTGCCTCTAAAATTTCTAACTAAACATTCTTGAGCCGGAATCATTATTATTTTGATAAGGGTAATTATTCCTCACTGAAACTTTCCGCATGCACTCCAGCAATTCTATATGTTAATCGTACGATTTCTGGACAATATGTATTGAACTTTATGCGGAAAAAAAATTAAAGGCAGTTCCAAACATCTGAAATCTCAGTAAAGAGCTGGCAAGCAAGTGCCACCACCTAGCTAAAACAGATTCAGTCCTTTCTTCATATTTCTTCGTGTTCTTCTTTCTTCCATCTTTCTTTCTTCATTCAACTCTTCTTATATTGCCCTCTCGCCTACATTCCCACCTCCTAACCCTGACATCACTTCTGCTCATCCTCAGTTCTCTTTCCCACCCTTTCCTATGCTATACTGTACATCAGGCGTCTCCAACATGTGGCCCGAGGACCTTTCGCTAGCGGCCCGCGGCTTCACACGGAATAAAGTTTTGTCGCTTGGCTAAATAGTACTCGCATTATTTATCTTGCCTACTACAATTAATGTCGCTTTGTTCGGGTAAGCTACGGAGAGAGGACTGGTCTCAAACATTTTTTTCGTGAAGTACCCGATGTGGTCACTATGAGTTGAAACATTACTGTAGAACGAAAACTCTATTTTAGAATCGGCGTCCAGATTTTAGTCATTGTGGAAGTCAGTATCAATATGTTTTTGAAATCTGACGTAAAAGCCCCACGTATGGGACATGGGAAAGGCCTTCTTTCAAACCGCAACGTTAGGTGACATCTTGTTCAAACTCTCCCCGCCCCCCCCCCCCCCAACTCCGTTCCCACCATCCTCACTGTCCCCGTCCCTTGTGGGATAAAATTTCGTGACTGCGGCCCGCTAGCTGTGGGGAGTTTGAGAACCCTGTTGTACATGGTTGTGCAACGGTTTACCCTCTCACCTCCTCCTTTGGCTCCTCTTCACCCTAACATCACTCCTCGCCCTCACTTTTCTTTCTCATCATCTTGCTAGCTATACTATACAAGGCTGTACCATGCTTTGCGCTTTCCCCTACACCTTTCCCTCCTCTCAACTTCTCATTATTCCTCCTCACTCTCACTTCCCTTTCCCACCCCCTTGCTATGCTACACTATGCATGGCTATGCTATGCTAGGAGCTGCTTGGCACATACCCACCGAGCTTTCTGTCACGACACCGGCCTTACTCTGAGCCACGGTGGAAGAGAGGTGTATGAACTGGCCTCCAAGCGCCGGAGACGGCACGCTCTTGTTGCACAATTTTTGCGACAGATGGCGCGATGCGTTGCAGGCCGTGCGTCGGGATCTCGCTGGCATGCCGTATGCGTGTAACGTATAAGGAAAGCGTAGCTGAACCATTATGAGTGATACAACGGGTTCCAGAGCTTACGTTTTTGTATGTTTGTCAACCTCAGACTGGTCATGCTATGAACTGGTCACGCTATGTGAAATACGTTGAAGCGAATGTAGGCGCAAATTTGTGGACGTCACAAAAGCTCAGGTAGCCGAGCAGCTCCTCTTCTTTGCGGTTTGTTGTACGGTAAATAACGGTGACTACGAAATGAGAAGGAGCCAAACATCCATGCCAGCCTTCTGGTCACATGAAAATGCCTGTGAATTGACATATTTGTATAACCAGCGCATGCTACACGTATGCGCCACCACTGGGATGATTTTGTGCTGCTGAACAACGGGGCAAAGGGCGCTTTGGCGGTGTTTCTTTTGAGCGATTAAGAGTGAAATCTTTTTCATTTTGCTTCAGTTTTTGCGCTAAAAAAGGAATTGAATTTCCGTTTTGTAGATTCGTAGTATGTCGATCCCGTAATTGCTACGCATACTTGAGCGTCTGCAGCCTGCGATACTTAAGGGGTATTCAGACGGGGGAGAAATGCTCGGGGGATAAAGGCGGAGCCTAGCGACGTCAGCTCGCGAGGAGAAGTGTCCACAAATGCCCCCCACTCACACGGACGTGGCGAACGCAGGGGGAGGCCAGTGTTACTAGACTACTCTGGTGGCTTGCACCACCCGTTTGACGAGCTGCTGACGACGAGCTGCAGACGACCATGCGGCTGCAGACTGTACACCCGCTGCCGCTCTCTGCAGGAGCAAGTGGAACAATGTGGCCAAACAAGAGCCCGAAATGCCGCCATATCCCCCACCGCCGGGGGATCGTTTGTCCTTTCGGGGAAAAGGTCCTCGTCTCCTCCGAGGAGGCGCAGGGGGGTCACGCCCACTCGCTAATCCGTGACGTCGCGGTCACGTGATCCGCAATCCCCCCGTCTCCCCCTAGCATTTCTCCCCCGTGTGAATGCCCCTTTACATTCACTTTTGTCCGAGCGTACGATGCATTGGTTCGTGCCTACTTGAGTTGTAAAAGAGTGCCTGAACATCATCACCCGACTTGTTTTCTTGTTTTCGTTTTCGTTAGCCACTTTCGCGTCACATTTACTAAATATGGCACACTCACGCAGTTTCAGTAAGCGGAATGGGATGTCGTTAAGTTGTGCGCGCGTAGCAGTGACTTTATCCCCGTCACGCATTTTCAATATTCCTGCCAAACGGTGCATTCACAGTAATGTTAGTGGTATAAAAAGCATTCGAACTATTTCATTAGAAAGGGTAGAAATCCACTAAATTGCGAGATTTTTTAGTGGCACCGACTCTTGATACAGATGTTTACAGAACAGGGACGAAATTGCAGGCACGAGTTCTGCAGATGCATCGAGCGTGCGTACACAAGAGCTGCAGAGTATGCAAAAGGTGAAAACTTTGTTCACATATTGTGCAACAGCAAAACAACCTTACGGGTTGCAAGCGTTGCGCTTGTCACTGCTTCAGGTTCCTGAAGGAACACACAGGAATATTGACGCGACAATTACCCCAGGTAATACGGCCTACGCGATTCCGTCAAAATTTTTTCTGGTGGCTTTAAAACAACAACCATTAGAGCTACAAAATATCAACAAAAGGAAATGTTTAACATAAACAAGAGGAAATATTTCACACTGTGGTGATTGTGCAAGCACCTTGCTCAAAGCGCAAGACATAGGCGTATACATGTAGTGCCACGGCAGCGTACGTACGTCACATTGGCTGCACAGACTGCAGAGAAACAAGACGATGGTAAACGAAAAACGGGGGCACTGGCACTTCCCTCGCAAGAAACTTGAGCGTTTTTCTTCGACTAGAGGAAGTGGTCATTCAGTCGGTCTCTTCGTGCTTTTTGAAGTTTTGGAGATATGTGCCAGGCAGTCAGGAAAAGTTGCCGGCAGAGCATCCTTTGATAATATCGCCCGTCACGACACTTTCTTCGGGGCGTGTTCTTTGTAGTTCTTTATCGTGCGCCATCCGCTCTTTGCACACGAGTTCCGGCTCGAAATGTCTTTCGCAGACAAAATCGGTCGACTTAAGGACTCGGTCCTTCCTCGAGATCGCCCGTCTCCCTTTGTCCAGAAGACCGGCGTCTTTTTGGTGCGCAAAACAACGAAAGCTTTTCCTTGCAAGTTTTGTACCGTATTGCAGCGGGGTACAAAACATTTTCTACCCATTATGCACTACAGAACGCGGCTTATTCTCGCAAAAGCGCGCGCAAAATGACTATGTGCTCCAATGTTCCCATTTGATCAATGCGCACGACAGATGATGATGATTATGATGATGATCATGATGATGATGCGGCCAACTTTTTAAATTGGGTGGGCGTGCCAAAAGGACGCTCTACTGCCTACCAATTATAGTAAAATAAAACGTAGGAACAACTAAAAGAATGCAAAGCACATATAAAAAATTACAGCATATCCACGGGTGAATGATGAAGAGCTTGGGCGAAGCTCCTGAAGCAATCATGTGTACACCGTGAAATGTTCAGTGGTTTCGCCCAGCAGTTTTCAAAGCGATACGCCGCTTTGATTATTTTTCCTTTTTCCGTTTTTCCTTTTTTATTTTTCCATTTTTTTAATTTCTTTTGTATTTGTCATTTATTTTTATTTACTTTTCTTTATTTTTATTTTTATTTTTAGTTTTTGTTATTTTTTATTTATTTTTTTAATTTTTTTTCTATCTCTATGGGACAGCGCCATCTATTATACTGTTCGGGAGATACTGCCGCGGTTACGCCTGACATGGGACAAGGTTAGACTAAGAGGAGCTACGCCCCTAAAAAGAAATAAGAGAAAGGAGAGAACCGCGATGTCTTAACAACAGTCAGGGATGTCTCGCCACAACCGCCGCTCGCCAGCATTCGAATCGTCCCTTCGTCGCAGCGACTGCGGTCCTGTCCACACCATACCGACCGTCGTTTCCACCAGCCTGTTCGAAGCCCAGAGCAGTTTCTAAAGGGGCCCCACTCGCGACCGCTGGGCCAATGCCCTCGTCCCGTAGAACCACATGCTCAATAGTATCGTCCTCCTTTCCACACACACGACACCGCACATCACTGACATCATTGTTTATGATCCTGAGGCGCACAAGTGCACGGAGCGCACCAGCTCTCGCCTCAAAGAGTAGTTTACTCCCAGTGGAGTTGTCGTACAAGTGCACCATACCAATACTGTTCTTGTGGCACCGGTAGACTGCCAGCGTCGACTTCTCCACCATACTGTGCATCCAACGTGTCTCCTCTTCTTCCCGCACACGTTCCCGTGCCTGTTTTGCCCAGTCTGTGGGCGAGTTTGCGCTCAGAGGGACGCGAAAGAGGCCAAGCTTGCTTTCGCTGCGGTAGAGGCGCCTCACCAGCGGAGTGCGCATGCATGTTGCAGACAGATAGTCAAAGACACGCCGCGCCCAGCGTTCTCGAGGCATGCATAGCAAGCGGCCACGGTATGCAATTTTGCTGGCCGCCTCCCGAGCCTCAAAGCTCGACCAGCCTAGATCGCCCTGTATAACCTCGTTGGCCACAGCACCGTGGCCGCCGAGAGCTATCCGGCTAACCTCTCGCTGTCGTCGCTCAAGCCATTCCCGCGTTGCTGCTGAGATGCAAAGCACCGCATGCGCGAACGGCAACGCCGGCACATGCACGATCTTCCATAGGTCCCGAACCATCACAAGTCGGTTGCACCCCCAAAGACACTGTCGACGGAGGATGCACTGGGCCTGAAGTGCCCTCTGGCGGAGGATCTCCTCGTGTTGGCCGAACAGCTCCGGACCACTTGATAGCTGAACTCCCAGGTATCTGTATGTCGAACACACCATTACAACTTTATCTCCAAGCCGTATAGCGACCCCATCTATGCATGTGCCCGTGAGGGGGACTACTGCAGATTTCTTGCAGTTGAAGCGGAGCCCAAGGCGACTTATCTTCGCTTCAGAGATGTTAATGAGGTCCTGAAGGTCCCGAGGAGACTCTGCCAACAACACAAGGTCGTCAACAAAGGTGAGCCTCGGTAGTCTGCACCTCTCGTCTACCCCCACTGTACTGTACTTCAGCTGAAAACCCAGACCACAGCTGAGAAGCTTCCGCTCCAGGTTGGCCACATACAGAATGTAGAGCAGTGGAGATAGCGGGCATCCCTGTCGTAGCCCCCTCGTAACCCTGACGGGTGAGGATTGCACACCACCAAAGTAAGCAATGACAGTGTTGTCTTCGTACAGGCACTGCACTATAGATAGCAGCGGAGCTGGAAATTCCATTGTAGACAGGCTCTCAAAGAGTGTCCCGTGTGGAACATTATCGTATGCCTTTTCCACATCCAAAAAACAGCACAGGAGGGGCCGCTGCTCTGACTTGGCAATCGACACACACTCGGTGAGAGCAAAGAAATTGTCTTCCAGTCTTCGACCTGGACGGAAGCCATTCTGCATCCCCGTAAGCAGATGTTTAGCCTCTGCCCAGCCACTCATTCACTGCTTCAAAATTCCTGCAAACAGTCCATACAGGACACTGGTAACAGTTAGTGGGCGGTAGTCTTCGATGAGGTCAGCTTGGCCTCCTTTCTTTGGTATAAATACCACGCGACGAAGGCACCACTCCCTTGGGAATGGCGCACCTTCAATGATCCCGGTGAACAGCCCAGCGAGTTGCCCCCTCGTCTCCTTGCCAAAGCCTTTAAGTATTCCGGCTAGCAGGCCGTCCAGACCAGGAGCTGTGCGGGCACCGATACGCTTTAATGCACGGTCCATTCCACCCCTGCTGACCTGCCACGGCACACCCGAACTTTCAGCTGACACGTCCCCCGGAGGGGGCACGGGCTCATGCCTGTGCGCAGCCTCTCCCTGAGCCCCGTCCTCGGGTCCCTCAGTTTGTCCATATAGACGGAGCAGGTGAGAGTTGAGATGTTCTTTAAGCTTCAGGATTGGTTCCCCTGTGGTAGCAGTTCGCAGCTGAACAGGGCGCCTCTCCTTCCAATCCAGTGACTGCACATATCGCCAAAACCTCTGCGATGCCGATTTGCCTTCTTTTAGAGAGGCCATTAAACGGACATTATGCTTGGCGATCTTTCCTTGAACTAGTGTTTGAAACTTGTGTTTCAAGTCTAGGTATTCTGTCCAAGCTGCCAAACATGGTTCTTTGTCTCCCTGCTTGACCAGGAGACGGTGCTGGCGGTTCGCTTCACGGCGCGCTTGCCACGCAGTTTTTACTTCTGCATCCATCCAAGGTTTGCGTACTGCACGTGTACTGCGCCTCTCCCAGACCATATGTCTTTGCATGACTGAGGACAAGGCCGCCACAAAGTCATCATTGGTCCCAGCTTGACCTCTTAACGCACTCGTCTCAAACTCGTCCACGACATCCGAAATGGCTTGGCTGGGTAGGTACTTTCCCTGTTTCTTCACACAGCGGTTGTGGGACGCCGAGATACGCAAGCAGTTGAACTCCAGCAGCAGCAGACGGTTGTGGTCGCTGCCCACGCTGTATAGGCCTTTTTCATCAATGCCCATTTGCCTGAGTAGGTTACTAAGGCCTGCCGACACCAGGGCATAATCAATAGACGTGCAGCTTCCACGGGCACACCAAGTCACCTGGCCACTACATTGCGGTTCCAAATTCGCGAAGTGTTTTATAAATAAACGAAGTGTTTTATTAGTGTGTTAAGTGTAACTATAAAAGCGGCAAGGTATTTCCACTTCACCGCAAAGCTAGTGTCTGAGGTTACAATATACTTTACGGTATAGCCTTAGCATAAAAGAATCTCTATTTTCTCAAGAAAAATGAAGACCCTGCATGCGCACTAACGTTGCCGTGAATTGCCAGTTAAATAACGATTTCGTTGAAAGTTGACCTGAATCTCTTGCATATGAAATGATACAGTTCTTTTTCTTTCCTTCTTTTTTTTATTTATCGACTATTAGGTTCTCATGGAGGAAATACGCCTGAATGTGACCAACCTGCTGATTGCTGCGAATGTGAGAAACGGCCTTGTCTATACATGATGACTTTCTGAGTGGATTTACTGTGTTCGAAAAGGGCGCTGCGGGCAAAGTGTCTCAATTTCACCTACGTATTGCTAGAACCTGAGGACTTGCTCATACATAGATGTTCTTGAGACCTTAAGATACCGTGCGTATGTGTTCTTAAACAATGACGGGCGTTAAAGCAAAATGTAGCATACTGACGAAGTCCAATAGCAATATGGATACTTCAGCAGGGCAAAACTCTTCCAAGTAATCATCGAATTACCTCACTATCACAGTTCATTGCCTCACTAATGGAATGCGGCAAAAATTTTTCGAATACGTCAAATACGAGCGGAGTTAGAGGGACCTGTTAAACGCTTCAAGCGCGTTCTCTCTCCTTTCGTCTCTGTGAACGCGTTGAGGACTACACGGAATGGGGGGGAGGGGGATGAAAAGGGGGCCAGAGGCTAAGTTAGCGCGTGTCATGACCCTCAGCAGTTTCTCTTCTTTTTTCTTACTTTCGGCGTAGGCTAACTTTCGCCGTGATCACGTGCACGCTTTTGTAATTCTACAATGTGTAATTGCAGCAATATAGAGCGCTGCGCGGTTTCGTGGCGGCACCCCGTGACGGTAGCGGTGACTATGCAGCGCGTGAATAGTCATATCAGCCAATGTGTGTGTCCTCTCTTCCTGTGACGTAGTCGGGCCCGTCTAAATGTAAATTCATTACCGCGTGCAGTGCTGTAATATTTGGCTCACATGCTCACTGGAGCCTCGACTACCGATCGGCAGCGTTTTCTGACCATGTTCAAAAGTGTTGCAGGGCTCCTTTAAGGTTTAAAAAAATCTTCGCGAAGCATGAGAATAAATGTAACTCGTGTGGTTATTGGAAGTGAGGCCCGCGGAAAGGGCGTTCATTTACCTAAGTTGTAATAAGCCTCTAGAAATGTCTTGAAGTGGCATCACGTGTAAGCTATCAATTTGGCGTATACGCTAACCCCACCATCGTGCTATGTCCTCGACCACAATACTCGAAACACACGATGACTGGCAGTTCGTAATTTAGTCCTGTGCTTAGTTCTACATACTGACTCTCCCATTCTTTCAATTTCTTCTAGCCACTTCCGGTGTCTTAAGTCACATCTGATTTCTACCAAAAAAGAAAAAGGAAGCCAAAAAGCATAACATCAAATTATCTTGAAGCGAAGTAAATAAAATATTAAGGAACATAGACATAAAATAAGCAAGAGTGAGCAATAGAAAGACAAGTACGAGGGCGACACCTTCAAAAAATCTTTTAAAAAAAGTCACATTAATTCATTGAATGTCCGTCAGATGAACGAGTTTTCTCAGAATGTTTTCTTTTTAGTGTTGCTGTACTTCATGGCCTTGTTTTGTTTTTCGTTTCAGACCTGCGCTTTAAAGCACATACCGCGTGAAGAGAAGTACGCCCTGGCAATTTTGGCATATTTCGCGGATTTTATTTCTGGATAGAGTGAGACCAGTCGCAAACGAACAAATGGCATGTCATCCACTGCTCATTTACGTAAGCGCTGTCATCTACCTTCTCCAAATAAAGCCATTCAACTTCACATCCGTTTCCGCGTTTTATTTCTCTTCATTCTTACTGTATCGGTATCACCGAGGCCCCGCTCAAAACTGGCCACATCGCTCGATAGGCGGCAGTTGTCGGAACCACGTAGCTGGCAGTACCTATGTATAGGGCTTCAGTCAAGCTCAAGAACACTACATGGCTGAGGAAAAATGGTCACATTAGAGTTACCATGTGATACTCTGCGTCGCATGATGCCGTGTCAACGTTGGAGCATGCACGACATGTGTTTCATGGGTCGACGCCACCGCGGATCAAGGGGAAGGTTGCTGCGGGCAACCATCGTATACGAATGCAAGGCCTGCAGGTACAAACACTTTCTAAGGACGACATCTTGTCCGGCATTGCAGCGGGGCTTATATAAAAGGTAGCTCTAATGAGTCTGCGCTTCTAGAGCAAAACCCAACAATTCTACAGGGCGCATTGATATAGACTACAGTAAAGCTTATGATTCACTCCGTCATGGTATACTGACATCTTCGGATAAATGTGCAGCGCGGCACAGACGAAGGACAAGAAACGGAAGCGCTCGTGTCGTCCGTTTCTTGTCCTTCGTCTGTGCAGCGCTGCACATTTACCCGAAGATGTCAGTGTACCAACTCGCCCAGATCGCCATATTAGTATGGTATACTGCTCACTAAACTGCAACAGTGCGGCATGCGTGGAGTGACGCACTCGCTGTTGCATTCTTGTCGCACTAATCGACAATAGATCGCGGGTGGAGAAAGGTGGGGAGGAGGGGAGTAGCTTGTACAAAATGTTAGCTAACGTTGAAAGAAGACCTTTCCCATATCTCATAGAAGGGTCATTTCTGAAGCGGATTAGGCTTTGGCGCCAAAATTCCAAAAACACGTCTATACCGATCTCCAATATTACTGATATCTGGACGCCTATTCAGAAATAAAATTAGCGCAGCTTGCACTAAGTCGCGCAAGGCTGCGTCACAGTAGAGCTGGTGGCCACCTAGCTGGTCCTGGCTTGGCTAGGCTTTTACCCCCTGGCCTCCTTCCTTCCCACCATAAGTATAGCCAATTATCACCTGGTCTCACTTGAATCGATTCAGAATTACATGCTCACTGTTTCCTAAACAACACTTTCATTTTAGATCTGTTTGTTTGTTTCTTTACCTTCCTTCATTTCAGATTTTCCTTTGTGTCTTGTACGTGTATTTCTTATGTTGTAGCTTGCCCCTCCTGCTTGGGCTACATGGCCTGCAGTATGAAGTAAAATAATAAATAAAAAATAACAAATATTATATATATGGCTATGCTCGCTCTCTTCTTTTGCTCTCAGCTTTCTGTCATTCGAAGCGTGGATATTTACTATAGTTCTTTCACACACTCTCTCTCTCCGCACTCGTTCTCTCGCCCGTCAGTTACTGCATCCCACGCCGGACAAATCGGCGCACGTGTTCTGGGAGTGAAGCAGAAGGGGAAGAGGACGAAGAAAGCATGCGCCTGTTCGTGATGATAATTTTCTATCTGCGGCCACACGCATAGGCGTGCGCACAGGGGGGGCAGGGGGGGCGGCCGCCCCCCCCCTAATCCCCTAAGAGGGGGGCGCAAAACCTGCCCCGTACATTGGCCCTTCTAGTCACCTAAGAGGGGAGGGGCGCAAAATCTCCCCCATACATTGACTTCGTAGGGCGGGGGGGGGGCGCTGCGATGAACCTTCGCCCCCCCTGGTGGGGAACCCTGCGCACGCCTATGGGCACACGGCAAACATCGGCCTTAACAGCTCTCCAGTAATAAAACTGTTCCACGGTTATGCATCAACATACGGTGGCCGCAAGGGGTGCCTCGCGAAAAAAAATGCTTGAGACCAGTCATGCCTGTGTAGCTCATAAACGTACCTATTAATACAATACGAAAACACTATGAGGACGCTTGAGCTTCGCCTTCAAGAACAAAACGTCAGAGCGTAATCGGCCCCTTCGAGCGTCGCCTTCAACCATGCCGCAGGGACGGGAACGTTTGTGCTCGCAACATTGACCGTTTCAAACTATCCCAGAGTGCTTACACAGCAAGCACATTTGCAAAGTGCCCACCACACCCTAATTCTTCCTTTTACAAATTGTCGGAGTACCCACTACGCGTCCGTAAGGTGCCACGCGGGCCTGCGCACCTGTACACATTGTAACGGGTGGGCAGCTTTGAACCACCCAATTCACATCTTTTGACGCCTGGTGCGACTCTACGATTCTGCCACGCAATTTTACTTGCGTTATGGAGACTCCTCCCGCTGTCGGCCCTCTTTATGAACTTTGCAGCGCTGCCTTTTAGATGCGAAGTATCTTAAAGCGGAGCTCAATCCGGTGGTGGTGGTGTGCGGCGTGACCACCCTTACTGCGCATGCGCATACCCTCTCCACGCACCTCCTCTCCACTCACCCTCTCCGCTCCCCTCTCCACTTTCCCTCTCCACTTTCCCTCTCCCCTTCCCCTCTCCATTTTCCCTCTCCCCTCCCCCTTTCCACTCTTCCTCTGAAACGCGGGCTAGACATGCCGAAATTCTCTCCTGCGCAACGCCGCGATGAGCTCGAGCGCATGCGCGTCCCCTCCGCTTCTCTCTCCTCTCCCACGCTGCCCCCCTCTCGCCCGCCTGTCGACCGCATTCCCCGCTCGCCCTGTGAGAATTAACGGCCAGGCTAGATGGAAGATACGACGCGCGTAGCGTCCCTCTTCGCGTTCCACGACGCGAAGTCGGTAGCATGCCCAACGAACGCCAACGGAACGCGATCGTGCAAGTGCTCCGGCTTCGCATCGCCTCATGGTCCCCTTTAGCGGGAGATGGTGTAATTTTTTTCATCCTCCCGCTACATGACATTCTTTTAATGCCATGTAATACGGGTCACGCTGCCCGTACAGCAAAAGTATATTGTTATAGCTTTTTTTCCTTTTTTTTACAAAGCATTTTCAAGCATTGGTGTGGCTCCGTGGTAGAATACCTGCTTGCTGTGCACAAGGTCTGGGGTCGATTTTCAGTGAAACCAAAATTTTAGGGGCGAAGCTCCTTATAGCGGCACCCGTTCGTCCCTCGTAGCGTAGTATTTTTTATTTATTTTATTTACAGATACTGCAGGCACTCCTCGGGCCCATGCAGGAGTGAAATACAAACAATACAATCAGGAATAAGTAGTTATACACTGGATAGCTTGGCATAATTCAAAGAATGCATAAATAACAAGTACACACCAGGAAAGTCATTAATGTTCAGTGCATATATATTTTTGTGAGACAACATGACTACACTCAACTAAACATTTTTTCAATATAAGTAAGCCATTGAATTGCACTCAAAGCAATGTATATTCAATATACATCACTTATATAAGAGAAACTAATACTTTCAATGTGTTTCATAAATGAATCCGTCGAGGCAGCATTCACTGCTTCCGCAGATAACGCATTCCAATGGAAAATTGCGCGAGGAAAGAGAGCGAACTTGTGGACATTTATGTGGCTAGGTGGCTGCCTAAAAGTTTTATTGTGATTCGTCCTGGCTGAAATTTTTGAAGGTTGCTGAAGATAACGTTCCCGTGATAATTTGAAGTCCCCATGATAAAGTTGGTAGATCAATTTTAATCTGGATACTATGCCTGCGCTGCTCAAGTTTTTGTAGGCTTGCCCTATTACGTAGATTTGTTACACTATAATGTCGGGAGTAAGCGGAATATATAAAGCGCAAAGCTAAATTCTGGACTCTTTCGATTTTATTGATCAAATATTGTTGCCAAGGGCTCCAAATAATGTCGGCATACTCCAATTTTGGTCGCACTAGTGCTTTATATGCGTTCAGTTTTACCGTGGGAGGAGTATTACGCAGTTTTCTCTTCAGAAAGGTCAATTTCTTCAGTGCACCCGTACAAACACTTTCAACATGCATTTCCCAGCTGAGGTTACTGGTAAGTGTGACTCCTAGATATTTAACGCGATCAGCTCTCGTTATGGTAGCATTTCCTAATGAATATGTAAAGTTAAGGGGCCTCGATTTGTTGGTAAAGATAATGGAATTTGTTTTTGAAGGATTTATTTTTAGTCCCCACCTTGCACACCATTCATTAATTGAGCGTAAGGCATCATTAAGTTTAATTTGGTCTTCTTGATTATTTATGGATGTGTATACTACGCAGTCGTCCGCAAATAGTTTAATTTGGATCGGTGGCTCGACGCAAAGATGAATATCATTAATATAAACTAAAAAAAGAAGAGGCCCGAGGACTGAGCCCTGCGGGACACCTGAGTACACTGCCAACTCCTTCGAGAGACAGCCATTTATGGAAACACGCTGTCTTCTGTTTGTCAAGTAGCACGCGATCCATGCTACAACCCTCCGTTCAATGCCTATAGCTAATAATTTTGTTATTGAATTCTGATGGGGAACGACATCAAATGCCTTCGAGAAATCCAAAAAAATGGCATCGGTCTGACCTTTCATATTGAGAGTGCTAATTAATTCATCAGTTATTTCAGCCAGTTGGGTAACGGTAGATAAACCAGATCTAAATCCATGCTGTTGGGCATAAAGTAGTTTGTTATTTTCTAAGTAAGTGATGATGGCCTTAAATATAATGTGCTCAAATAATTTACAGCAAGCACTAGTTAAGGAAACGGGCCTGTAATTGTTAATTTCCAAAACGGAGCCTGATTTATGTACCGGGATTATTTTTGCCGAGCGCCAATCATCAGGAATAACTGCAGCGTCTAACGACGCAGTGTAAATGCGATGTAAATATTTTGCCACCCAAACAGCATATCTACTCAAAAACGTATTTGATATTTCATCAGGACCAGGTGATTTCTTTACATCTAGTTTGTGCAAAAGGCAAAGAACACCATCCTCAGTTATTTCTACTTCTGGCATAAGACAATCGTAGTCGTATGACTGCAACTGAGCATGCTTGGCTGTCCGTGTGAAAACGGACTGAAAAAAGTCATTAAATTTGTTGGCAATGGCAGTCGCGTCAACAATGCTTTCACCCGCGACTCTAATCTCTGAAATGCTTCGTTTATCTTTTGACAGATAGCGCCAGAATTTTTGGGGTTCTTTCGTCATGAATGACGGTAGCGTGAATGAAAAAAAGTTTTCTTTTGCCGATCGCGTTAGTTCTCGCAGCTTCGAAGTAAGGCTTGAAAGATTATTCGTGTTTTGACGCTTGCGCCGACACTTAATTTTCCGTTTCAAATGAATCATTTCTCGCGTGAACCACGGATATTCCCTATTAATACGTTTCTTTTTTAACGGCACATATTTTTGCTCGCAAAAGAGAACTATTTCTGTAAAATTTGTCCACATTTCATTGACATCGTTAACTTGGCTAAAACAATCAAATCGCGATTCCAAATAGTCTAAAACAGCGTTATCATCCGCATGAGTGTAATCTCTTACGAAAGTATCCGACGGCCTAGTAAAAGCACGTGTACCTGAAACAGGACATGACAGAGCAATCAACTTGTGATCGGATATCCCTCTTCTACACTGGCGGAACAACCTTGAAGTGAGCTGCTAACGAGTGCCAAATCAAGAAGAGAGGATGATGAACTGTCCACCCTAGTAGCCTCAGAAACTAGTTGTTGTAAGCAGAAGTTGAACGCGGTCGCGATCAGTATTTCTGAACTTCGGGATTCTTTGCCATCATAAGAAAAATCAGCCCAGTTTATACCCGGTAGATTGAAATCTCCTGTTATTATAATCCGGGATCGAGAATTCGTATTATCTGCAAGATAGTCCTGAATGGCTTCTAAATATTCGGGCGAAGAACTCGGGGGTCGATACACGCCCCCTAAAAGTATACTTTTACCATGATATTTAATCCTGCACCACACGCTTTCGTGGTTATTAATGCCATCCAAAAGAGTAAATGCGACGTTGTTTTTAATGGCGATAGCCACTCCTCCCCCTCGTGACTCCCTATCTTTCCGAATAAGCTTATAAGAAGACGGTACGACCTCCGAATCTTGCACATCTGCATGTAGCCACGTCTCAGTGATTACTAAGACGTGTGGATGATAACATGAGATTACGTCTTCAAGGGAACTGGCTTTATTAACAACACTGCGCGCATTCAGTGAAACAACTCGGAGAACCTTGCTCACAGGCTGTCATTTTTTATTGCTGCTTCTCGTGTTGACTCGGGTAGTTTTAGAATGACCAGAATCCTGCCGGGCCTGCGCATCACGTCGTGTAACCTCCAGCCGTTGGTTTGAAAGCTCGTCCCAGATAAAAAGCTTATCGTCTACTTTCAGTTTATCAAACACGAATGAAACCTTTGCTCCATCGGCCTTTTCCGCTGTTGCCGAATGCCACAATCTACGGCGTAAGTCGCGAACTCTCTTGGAAAAATCTTCAGATATGGAAATCTGTGTTCCCTTTAGCTTAAAACAAGCTGACATAATTGTAGCTTTCTCAGAAAAATCAAAGAGCCTTAACATAACTGGTCGGTGTTTCCCAGCGCGTTTAAAACCAACTCTGTGGATGCGCTCGATCGAATTCGCTTCGACGCCGAGTAAGTCCATAAATACTTGTTGTTGAACTCTGTCTTGCAGAGATTTGTTATCCTCTTTTGATTCCTCACTTAAACCATAAATCATCAAGTTGTTCCTTCGACTTCGGTTTTCAAGGTCATCAACCTTACTAGAAAGCTCATTCACTAGTTCCCTCGTCCCTTTGCACGTTGCTTCGTGCTCGATCAGCTTTTCCTCACATTTTTGTAACCGACCAAGCTCTTTTTCAATTGACGCTATCCTTTCTTGCACACCACCTATAGTTATTTCCACTTGTTTCAGGTTGGCGGAAAGCATGGTTAGCGTCTTATTGGTTTTTGTTTGCTCTTTTAGGATTTTTCTGAGAAGCTGGCTGTTTACAGTAGCCTCGGATTCCGATTCCGAGGACGGACCGGGGTTAAGCTCCACGTCCCCCGATGCTAACAAGAGCAGTCTAATAACAAGCAAACAATCACACAGCGAAACAAACAAACTTTGTGGGCTTGGCAGCACTATCAAAGTAACAGAATCGTCGCGAATAGAATAGACAGGATACTTGTCACCAACCTGGACGAAAAAGCAGAAATGCATGACCGTCCGTCCGAACAAGGTGCTGCCAAACCCACTGAAAGGGCGCTGTAGATGAACCTTGGTTTTATAGGCAAGCTGGTAAGTGTCCGTTGACGTCACACTGCGAACTTCATGGCGTCGACACAACTCCTGAGGCGTAGCTTTCCATGGCGGTGTTCCATCGAGACGTTGCACCTGCGCATGCGCGAGGGTACTGGCTTGGGGTGAAGGAATCTCTGGAAATCCCACGGCGGCATCCGCCCGCAACAGCGCAATCAGGACGAAAAAGCAGAAATGCATGAGGGTCCGTCCGAACAAGGTGCTGCCAAACCCAGTCTTACGCTTTGACCTGCAAGGTGGTGCCGGTGGGAGATTTTTCCTGTGCGTTGTTGAACAACAAAAAATTCGCAGCGTTAGCTAAAAGCCGACTTCTTCTGTCTCTCATTCCCATTAGCAGCCATTCTTTACCTCCAAGGTAGTGCCTGGTGAGATTTCTCCGGTGCGTGATTAAACAATAAAAAATTTTGTTCAAAACGCCGTTGATTGATGAAATAAACCAACAAAAGACGCCAGATGTTTTGTAAAAGCAAAACGAAAGAACGCCAGATGTTTCTAAAGCAAAACGAAAAGACGCCAGCTGCTTAACGAAAGACGCCAGATGTTTTCTAAGCAATGGTTTTCTAAACAATGAAAATTCACAGCGTACATGTAAAATTAAAGTGCGCTGCAAGTCGTCATAACTCATCGAACCTTTAGTATAAACGCGCCCGATCTCACGTCGGTGATGATGTACTGGGCAGAATTCACGGAAGATTCACGGTTTACCGATGAACCTCCGCAGCTTCGCCCACTCATCATCATTCACTGCGTGGATATGCTGTGATTTTTTTATTATTTATTTATTTGCAACTATCTCGAATTTTCGCTCACGGACAACGCTGATTTTTTGCTCACAACCAATGACGCCGACACCGGAATTTCTGCGAAACGAGATCTTTAAAGGGGCCATGACCAGGTCACCCCAGAATTTGCTGTTTTCCGCGAAAACTAGAGTTAGATGGTCCATTGTGTCTGTACATATATGAAAAATGGACTGTAAAAAAATATTTCAGTGCAAAATGAGCCCCAGAAGTCGCCGGCTATAAACCCCGCCCACCGCCGGAGACAGCCATTTTGTCATGGCGTGTGTGACGCCATGTGCTGCATGTAGCGCAGCCGTCCTCTTCTATCAAAGTTTCAGCCGTTGCGAATCGCTCCACTTCAATTCCAAGCTGAAGAAAGCTGAAACGGCTCGATTGTAGGCGCAGCTGAGCACAGAACAAAATCATTCGTCGAAACGCAGATGATGCAGACGTTCGCACAGTAAGCAGGTTACGTCACGGCTCGCGAGTGCGCCAGTGTTGCCCGACTCTCCGGCCGCTCCCGTGTTTATAAAAATATTCAATTATATATTAAGTGTTCGATCAAACGCGCTAACATTTCGCCAGCTTGTTTGTGAACGCACGAGGATTAACCCACATAGCATCGATTATGATCGAAAATTGGGTGTCGATCATGGCCGCTTTAACGCAATCGCGTTAAAATATGCGACGAAGAAATGTGCGAGCCGGGCCCGCCGGGCCGCTAGCTAGAGGTCCGCGGGCAGCATGCTACCCGCATGTTTAAGACCCCTGCTGCAGAGCGTTCCAATGTTTGTATGCCAAAGGAACAAGGGAGGTGGTTGGTACCGTCCACGAAGGATGTGATGCGGGCTTTCTGGTAACACATCTTCAGTAGGTTTCGCCGTAGCGCAAATAAAGCACAGGATGAACAAATGTACATGAACACGCAGGGCGCTAACATCCAACAAGGGTCTATTTTCGGAAACCAGTGTGCGCTTGCGCACTCTCCTCACGAGTCACAGCAAACGTAATCCTGGTGAACGAAGAGAAGATATACAGTGATGTCTTAAGGCATGCACCGATATTCTATTTCTTTGTCCGACAACGACGGCTTGCTGATTCCGAGCGCTGCAATCTGTTCTGCTTCTGTTGTAAGTGTTGTTAGATTGCGTGAACACAAGTCGTGAAAATCGCATCTGATGAGTTCCATTGTAATCAGCATCCCACCTCTTTCAGTCCACCAAAATAATAGTAGTAAACGTGAACAATTATGGACAATTCAAGCGTAGAACGCATTCAAAGGTGACAACTTGAATAGACGCGTGGAAAAAGCGTGCCACGTCAGGTCGCTCGCGATTAGCAGTTCAAAAGAGGGAACACAATGCGGATTTCGCACCCTCCCCCTTGCGCGCGCGAGGAGTGGCTTTACAGCATAACATTAGAACAGAATGGTGGACCTATCTGAAATTCTGCTCCAAGCGGGAGCATACAGAGGAACGCTAACCGTTGCCGCCTACGCCTGAGACAGGTCCGGTAGACAATATACGATCAACATATGTACCCTGCCGAATGATGTACGCTCCCGAATGCCGAATAAAGCTCAAGCTTTTAAGCTTGAGCTTTATTTTCAGTGCAAGAAGAAAACGTCATAGACCCGGGATATGACTCAAAAGGCTTACGACTTCTACGCAGAGCCGTAAGCCTGAAGAAGATAAGACTGAACTGAAAAAAAAATGAAGGTTAGAATTAGCCCTGCACCCACGATTATTGCACAGTACACATGAGAGCGCTATTTCACAACACACACTTGAATTGATTATTAAAGTTACAAAACCTGCGAGGCCACAACAAGAATAAATATTTCAGAGCACAAGCTTTTTTCCCATTCAATACGCCCACTCTTATACATTCTTAGGCCAATTAACTGTCTTCACACTACGTACTCCACTGCAACACGATAAATTTTCTGCATTGATGGTCCACACAGGCACCTTTCTTTTTCATTTCCCTCTGTTTCCTATATTTGTGTGGTTCAGTCTTGGAAACATCTCAGAAATTGAACTAGCTATACAACTTGCACTACTGTTGCTTAAACTCTCTGGGCAGCTCAGGATGGGCGATTGTTTGATTTTTCCAGTTGTGGCTAAGCGTTTACGCTTGAAACCCTTGTTTCAAGATAGAAATGCATCGAACGGCACGAACCAGCAGAATCCCCCGCTGAACCTATAATACTATCAGATTTATTCTCCTTCCCCAAGACTCCGACGCTAGCGCTATCTGTGTGACGTGATGGACACGATATCCCCCTTCCCAAGATGACACGCAACACATCGGGGATGCACTCGGGAATTAATGAGAACTTTGGCCTTCTTAGCGTTTTTATAGCGCGACGAAACATCGACCTTCTAACTAGGCGATCTGAAGGGATCTGTCCTGCTTCTGACGCATTGCCGCAACACCCAGGTGGTCTCGCAGCGCTCTTGTCCGCTTGTTCCATAGAGTCAGTACACACTTTAGGGGAAAAGCTCTCCAGAGGGCCCATGCATTAAGATCTCTGACCGCAGGAGAGCCGCTATTACTCTAAGCTGTCAACGTTACCAGCTCCAGAGACGCCGTCTAGATATGACGGTAGTACTCAATCTTAGGTTTAGATTGGCAGATTATCAACCTAAGCCATCTAGCTGTGTTAATGGTAGTGTCTGGGTGGTGGTCCAGGCGCTGTATTTTGCTGTGTGTGTAACCATGTTGCTGTAGCGCTACCGTGCAGGTGGCCTTTGAAATTTACAATGGTTTGTGCAGTTTTGCAGCATAGGCCGCGGGCGCGCGTTGCTCG
>NC_051182.1:28291443-28417272 GCF_013339695.2 Rhipicephalus sanguineus
CGTTTGCGGTTAGATGCACAGTGAAACTGAGAGCTGGGCGAGTTGGTATGAATTCATGTTGAAACTTTTTTAGCGCGCACAAAAGACGGAGGACACAGAAAGAAGGTACAAAACGAGCGCATCATTTAAGCGCTCGTTTTGTACCTTCTCGTATTACGCACGTCACATGACGTGCGTAATACGAGAAGATGGGCGCTTCAGACCGATACAGAAGGCTGTTCCGCTGTGCATCATCGGCGGCTCGACCATTGCCTTAACTGTGACAAGGTTAACGCGGGCGCATCATTTATAGCGCATTCACGCCTGAGAAGCAAAAACAAAGCGAAAACGCGAGAGCGGCCGGAAAACAGGTTCACATTTGTTCTGTTCCTCCTGCATGTCGCCGCCGCCGCCGCCGCCGCCGCAGCCGCCTTCGCCACTTCCAGAATTCCTTCCATTTTGCCCGCTTCCTGAGCATTTAATTTCGTACCAAATTCAAAATATGCGTGCAGAACGCGGAAGAGAAATGACTTTTACGTTTTCAAACGGTTGTTTCAGGAGATACACGAGTAGAGACTACAAAATCGGACCTTCTGCTGCTGCTCCTTCTGCCATTTCCAGTTGTCGCTGTAATCCTAATGCAAATCAGGCTCTTGAGGAACGCGTCCTTGTAGAGGCTGTGTGTTTTGTCGAGTAGCACAAGTAGTTTGCGCTTGCACCGATGCGAACCACCGCCGACTCAATGGCCTCCAGTATGAATTCATTTGGTTCTTTTTGAGAGAAAAAAAAAAAAAAAGGAACGCCGTATATGCAAACGAAAATAACCGAACAAGAAAGAAAAAAATGGATATGAAAAGAACTAACAAATGTGCAAAAAAATGTCCCAGATAAGGAAAAGAATATTACGTCAGCCACATGCAATATATGACCGCCCCCGTCCATACGTCACGCCAGAAACGACAGTTCCTTATCGGAAATGTGCAATAATAACAATAATAATAATAATATAATAATAATAATAATAATAATAATAATAATAATAATAATATAATAATAATAATAATAATAATAATAATAATAATAATAATAATAATAATCAAACGTTTATTTATTTAATGTGCCCAGGAACAACCGTAAGGTCTTTGTACTGGCGCACGAAAAAAAAACAAAAAAACAAAGGAAACATTCATAATAAAATATCAAGGATAAAAAAACGTTATAAAATTGCACATATACAACTATGCGCAGGCAGAAACAAAAATATCAGCAGAGTACGAGGCTATGTAAGTACAGTAACAACGACTGGGAGCTGTGAAAAACATCGAGCTTCAAAAAGTAAGCATTGTAAAGACGTTGTATCCTGCCAATGGTCGAATGTTCACAGAGGCAGGCGGTTACATGAAAAGGTCTATTCTCTCTGGTCAGCTTACGTGGAATTCGGAAATTAAGACAGTTGAGCAGTACAGGGCAGGATATGATACCATGCACAAGCTTGTGAAGAAATAACAGATCAGCGTGATTTCGTCGGCAGCAAAGTGATGACTATGATATTATTCCAGCAGCGTTAGAACGAGATCCAGAGTCATTTCTAGCTAAACGATGGCTGTAAATGCTTAGGAATTTTTTCTGGACTCGCTCAATGGCGTTGCTGCTGGAATTAGGAATGCCATTCCAGATCACAGATGCATACTCTAGTTGAGGAAGACATAGCGCGGTGTACAATTTTCGGAAGGGCACAGGAGAACGGAATTCTCTAGACATTCTGCAAACACAGCCTAGGGTGCGAAGACCCCGCAAAGCAACACGCTTAGCGTGAGCAGAAAAGTGTAAGGTGCTATCAAAAAGAACACCTAGATCATTGATCTCACATACCTTACACAACGACACAGAATTGACAGAATATAAAAATGGCACTCTAGATGTTTTTCGAGTGAAACTCATTACCTTGGTTTTTGAAATATTTAGGGAGGGGTTATTGCTCCTGCACCATTCAGAAAAAGAACACAAATCAGATTGCAGCAAGCGACAATCGATAACTGAATGAATTTCCTTAAATATCTTTATGTCATCGGCATACAAAAGGAAAGAAGAATTCCGAATGACAGAAGAAACATCATTAACATAAATTAAAAAGAGGAGTGGGCCCAGTACCGACCCTTGAGGAACCCCACTAGTAGCTTTATACAAAGAGGACGTTTGGCCATTAACGGCAACGTAACATAATCTATCAAGAAGATAGCTATGGAGGAGATTCACAATTGAAGAATCAACATCAAAGTGTGCAAGTTTATCCACAAGCATCGAATGGCTGACAACATCAAAAGCTTTGCTAAGGTCACAGTAAATAGCGTCAACCTGTCCTCTCTGCGAAATAGGCGTGGAGACTTGCATCATGAAACTGGCAAGATTAGTGACAGTTGAGCGGCCAGCGAGAAGCCCATGCTGATTCACAATCAATGAATTTGTTACATCGAAAGACAATATTTTGTGAAGAGCAAGCTCAAAGATTTGGGATGCGGCACAAAGAAGGGAAATAGGGCGGTAGTTCGAGACGTCACTTTTACAGCCAGACTTAAACACTGGGAAAACACGAGCAGTTTTCCACATGCTAGGAAACGTTGAAGCATGCAGACACTTATTAAATATGGTAGTCAATACTGGCACAAGTATACTGCCATAGGCTTTTAGTATGGCAGAGGGGATGCCATCTGGGCCAGCTGAAAAGGATGGTTTCAAGCGCTTAATGCATTCTGAAATGGAATCTTCATCTATCGACACAGCATCAGCTGTGCCAACTGCCTTAACCTGTCGACCGTTACTAGCTACAGAGGCTGGAGACTTATAGACAGATGAAAAATGCATGGCGAAACAGTCAGCGACGGCTTGAACTTCTACTCCATTTGGGTCCAGTATCCTGAAGGACTCGCCATTTTTGCTCGACCGTTTGCGCACATACTTCCAAAACTCAGCCGGCCTGTCAGACGCGCTTTTTTCTAAAAATGAAATATATAGACTGTGATCCCGTTTATAAAGGCGTTTACAAAGAGTACGAAAACGACAGAATTCTTCCTTCAAATGAGTTGATGCAGAACGTTTATACTTCCTGTGTGCACGATCTTTATGTTTCAGTGCGCTTATAAGTTCTGATGAGAACCAGGAGGGATATTTACAATGATGAGGTGTATACTGGGGAATGAACTTGCGCATGCTGGTCAAGATAAGCTCCGTAAACTGATCGACTTGATCATCAACATCGGGTTTGTCAGTTACCAGTGACCAATCTGTGGTGGACAAGTCATGGTACAAGCCAACGTAGTCACCTCGCTTGAAGGCAAATCTGGGCGTTTTGTCGATTTTTCTGGGAAAGCTTGGTTTTTCTGGTGAAATACAGAGTGTTAGTTTGAGTGGTGGGTGAAATTTGTCAGGTCGAACAAGAGAGATGTGAGAGAGTGATACTTCGATAGGTTGATTATTAGAAATACACAGATCTAAGACGTTACCACAGGAATTGGCAATACTATTGTGCTGCTGTAGGGAATTAAAAGCGAGAAAATCTAACAATACGCTGCATTGTTCTTTAAGAAATGATGATAATGAGAAAAATTAAGTGTGGTCCAGTCAATTCCAGGTGTGTTAAAATCGCCAAGTACAAGAATTTTGTGCTTCTTATGTGAAATTACCACATTTTCAATAGAAGAGACGATCTGATTAAAAGCAATTGGTGAAACGCTAGGCGATACATAGAAACATCCAATCAACAATTTTTCACAGTGCTCAAGACTAATTTCGATCCAAATTGATTCAGAAATTGTTTCTATGTCCTTGCGTCTAACAGATCTTAGAGAACTGTCTATAGCCATCAATACACCACCACCTTTTTGTTTAGTTGCACAGAAGTCCCGATCACTGCGGAAGGTGGTGTAGTTCGACGGAAGATAGTCACAGGAAGGAATTTCACTGCACAGCCACTTTTCAGAAATCGCAATAAGGTCTAAAGAAGACGAAACAACATTAGCAAAGAATTCGCGCGTCTTAGTGCGAAGACCACGAGCGTTCTGATAAAATATATCCAAATTACACGGCACCGTTGCTTACGGGTGCGCACTCTGAGGGATGGAGCATGTCGTCGTGGAGAATCCCACGGAATGGTTTGAAAATGCAACCGCACGGCCACATTGACGGGTCATTCAGACGTTTCGATGTATCTTCGTCAACTGTAACGCAGAACGAGGAGTAAGAAGGATATTTTGTTTTGAGCCGCCGGCAGGAAATGGCAGAAAGGTCAACAGACTCAATGTGTTTCTTGAGGTCAGCAGATGTAGTGTCAGGGCTCAACTTGGACACAAATATAGCCCACTGCCGCTGGGGTCGTTGGGGGATTTGAGCCACTAACAAAGTGGACGAGTCCATTATAATAATAATAATAATAATAATAATAATAATAATAATAATAATAATAATAATAATAATAATAAGAAGAAGAAGAAGAAGAAGAAGAAGAAGAAGAAGAAGAAGAAGAAGAAGAAGAAGAAGAATATCTTGGGTTTAACGTCCGAAAACCACGATATGATTATGAGAGACGCCGTAGTGGAGGGGAGGAAAGGTGTAAAGATGTCATGCTTACGCATTCGGCACCGGACCGTATGATCTCCCCCACCTCGATGACTTCCCTCACTCTTTGATCCGAATTACGTGTGGGGACCACGGTGCCTTCAAAGACAGGCCTACACTCGCCATCCCGCACGTGAATGCTAGCGTGCCCGGACACCGTTGTCTGGACGCTGTAACGGTGCTCACGGAGCTTGTCGTTCAGAAAGCGTCCCGTCTGACCCACGTACCTCCTACCGCACGTCAGAGGGATCGCGCGCACAACGTCTTTAACACATGGCACAAACTTCTGCCTACGGTCTGCGCTGCAGCCTAATTCTCTCGTTCATCCGAGAGGTCGATGTCTGATCCCAGGCGTAAAGAGAAGCGCCGCGCCAGATCGAAGGCACAAGATAGGAGAAAGACAGCTGTGGTACCTTAGAGGCTCAAGAGGACAGGGGAAAGTGCTGGAGTTCGGCTGTTTTCTTCGGCCCCTGACAAGCTTTCTAGCCAGCGCAGATCGACCTCGTCGCGCTCGTGATGTCTGTTTCTTACTTTTGTCCTCGTCTTTTCACGAAGTTTAATGACGTCTAAAAGCTTATCGGGCACTTTTTAACACGATAGCGTTAAACAGTTTGCTTCACGGAAATTCCGTTATCAGCGCCAGCGTAGTTAAGTCGAATGAAGACTTATTAAGACTCAAGAATTAACGCTTAAGGCGAATTAGGACCTCAGACTTATCAAGGCGAACGCCATAGGCGCCTCATCAAACGCGAAAATTGACCGGCGTCCCGCGTCGGCGGCGTCACCACGAGTGATGCAAGAAATTATCACGCGATGACGCCACCACATGACGTCATCATGACGTCACAGATCGCCAAAATCTGCGCCGTCGTTATGACGTCACAGTGACGTCACGTGATGTAACGTCACATGATGACGTCATCGGATGACATCGTAGCTTGGTCAAACGTGGGCCGATCACGAATACAGTGCTAAAACAGGTGAGGTGCCTCCGATCCTGGAGGCAGTGCAAAACCACGTTAGCTGCAGAAAGCCTTCGGCGGGTGGCGGGGCAGGATCAGTACAGCGACGGAGAAGAAAAAGCAGATGATTTTGCCTTCCAGTCGTCTTAGGTGAATGCACAAGGGACCCTGTGAGTTTTTAATAATCATCATCAGCAAAAACATCAACAAAATGAGCAGCTGCGTAGGGTTGCGTGTTGCCTTACGGACGCGTAGTGGGCACTTCGCTGATTCGCAAAAGGAATAATTACGGCGTCGTGGGCACTTCGCGACTGTACTTGCAGTAGGCATTCTAGGATAGTTTGAAACGGCCAATGCGACGCGCACAGACGTTCGCTTCCTTGCGGATCGGTTGAGGCATCCACCGAGAACCGATGGCAGGCTAGCAGTTGAGAAGGCGATGCGCACGGCGGCCGATTACGCTATCGTGTTCTATTCTTGAAAGCGAAGCTCAAGCGTCCTCCAAGCCTTGTGTTTTTGTGTGTTTTTGTTTGTTTTTTCATACCCAGGTCGTTTTTTTCTTTTTTGTTTGGTACTTTTCGTATGCGTGCACCTCCAGAATAAAATTTAGTTGGAGGAAAGCGCTGCATCTTTGTTCTCTCGCCTGTCCTGTGTCTTGTGTTCGCGCTTAGTACCATAATGACTTACTTTATTACGTACCTGGCGTCAGAAGGCAAGTTAAAGGACGTTTTCTTAACTGGTGGCACGGGGAGCCGTCAGTTTAACGCGGATGAAGACAACGACGATAGCCACTAGAAGCAGCGCGCGCTATTGGTCGGGCTGGACAGAAGTTTCATACACCAGATTACGATGTAGAATTCCGCAGTTGAATTATTGCCTACATAAAGCTGGACTCAAGGCGTCCTCGTTATGCACGTTTTGCGGTGAAATGGAAACAGTAGAACATTTCTTTTTATTTTGTCGCCGCTATTCTAATCAGAGAAAAAGATACCTTGTAGCTCCATTTCAGAAGTTAGGATTAGCAATAAATGTTCCATTAATTTTACCATTCGGCTGCACTTCGTTAGGCCACAGGGATGACTGCTCTGCTGTGTTCGGTTACATAAATGAAACAAAAAGGTTACCGCGTTAGTCTATTTTTCTCTGTTCGTAATCTTGATTTGAAATCTGTCATTATTTATCTTAGAAAGCCCAAACGATAGTCTGACCGCTTGCTCGTCTAGCAATTTCATTTATTCTATGTTTCATTTTAATCTAAATTTCCAGATTTGTTTAGTTTCATATGTGTTTACCTTAAGCATCCTGACGCCTGGTTCTTGGCCCATCGCCCTTTGTGGTTGAGCGCCATCAGGAAGAGGAGACCATCATCACCATCATCATTACTGAGGTGAAGAAGAAGAACGCCGCAGCCGCCAAGCAAAGCACCGTCCGCTTCATGGCCTATCCCCCGCAGTGGGTTGAGCCAAAGTACTGAGGAACCAACCAACCAACCAACCACGTGAAGGCACGCGCCCGTCGGTTGTACAGCAGTGTTCTAGATAGGCCAGTATCCAGGACTAAAGCCTATACTCATACGCCTGGCTCGTTTACTTGTGTTCGGCAACCATATTACTGCAGTTGGGTCGGCGCTTTCCTCACTGAACGTCGTTTCATAATGGACCGCTCACCCGTGAGTACTTCTTCGTAACTTCACACGCCACCCATATACACAGAGTTACATAAACCACTTTTAGGCCGCTAACGCCAGAGCCTCCAATCCCACGAAATACGTTATATAGCAGTATAATGGAAAGTTTGGCTAGTTGGAATGCATGCATGATTGACGCAGCGCTGAAGACGAAGACGAAAGGAACACAGAGTGGACGACCGCTGTCCTTGAAAAAGCCTAACACATCCCATCTAGCATCGCATTGTAATACTAGTGGCTGCTCTCCGGTCTTCGTAGATGTGGAAGTGCTTTCTAGGCACACTAGCAAAGTAACCCGCGAAGTTATCGAGGCCTTTCACGTTAAAAGAATGGGAGACGCATGCGTGAGCCATCCTTCGATTTTCTTGACAGGCAAGGAGTTTGCTTGGCTGCTTGGCTCATGCAATATCAGGTTACATGTTTGAATTTGTTCTTAAGAATGTGCACGTGTTGTTCAATAATTTGCTTTACAGTTTTACTTATGCGCATGTCTGCTATGCCTTGCTTTGTTTCCTTCCCGTTTTGCTTTTTTCGAAATAAATCTTTCAGGTACGTTTTATAGGTTCGTTCATGCACTGTGCGAGTATTAAGAGCCAACAGCATGGGAGCGCCGCGCTCGTTTCTCCTCAGCTCAGAGGCGGACGCTTGCGCTCGAACGTGAGCGCCGACGTTACTGCGGACGATAAACGACGCTTTAGGCTTAACAGTGAAATCGACGCGCCTGATAAGCGCGCGTCACGAGCACAATCGCACAATCACTACGTTTACACAAAGCCTTTTAACGTTCTGCCCAAAGCCAAACATTGCGATACAGGCAGCTGCTCGCCGAGGTCCTAGCATAACGACGATCCCCACACTGCGTCGGCTCCACTCGAATCTTTCTTAAAGCCTGTCGCTGCGCAGCAACATCTTCGATTTCACTCTGTGGAAAGTTACTAGCGGAACGCTCACGTGATATTGTTGGTGCTTTGAATGTGAGAATTCGTGCTTCCTTCGTAATCAATGTCATCAGCGGCTCTATGTGTGTTCAGCCCAGCACAAGGTCAGTGATTTTATTGATAGCTTGCACGTGACGTCATGGATGCGCAACATGGCGACTTCGATGACGTCAAGGCAGTATAATGACGCTGCCACTAATCTGCATCAGTGTGACGACGACGTCGCTGGAACGTTGTTGAGCCTCTGTGCGCGAATGACGAAGGAACCAGCGTGCGATGTATTGATAACACTGACGCGACATCACAGAGTTCGCGTGCCACCATGCTGGTGCTCCAGCGTGGCCCTTTCCGTGACGTCGGTGCAAGCCATCTATACACCCGGCTATACACCAGAGCGACGAAGCCTATGTAAGCATAATGGAAGAAATCTACAGCGGATCCACAGCCACTATAGTCCTCCATAAAGAAAGCGACAGAATCCCAAAAAGAAGGGCGTACGGCAGGGAGACACGATCTCTCCAATGCTATTCACCGCATGTTTACAGGAGGTTTTCAGGGCCCTAGATTGGGAAGAATTAGGGATAAGAGTTAATGGAGAGTACCTCAGTAACCTGCGATTCGCTGATGACATTGCATTGATGAGTAACGCGGGAGACGAATTACAGCTCATGATTACTGAACTGGATACGGAAAGTAGAAGAGTAGGTCTGAAAATTAATATGCATAAAACTAAAGTAATGTGGAACAATCTCGGCAGAGAACAGCGCTTTGCGATAGGTGGCGAGGCACTGGAAGTTGTAAAGGAGTACGTCTGCTTAAGACAGGTAGTAACCACGGAGCCGAACCATCAGAATGATATAACTAGAAGAATAAGGATCGGATGGGGCTCATTCGGCAAGCATTATCAAATCATGAATGGTAGTCTACCCCTATCCCTCAAGAGGAAGGTATATAACAGCCGCATCTTGCCGGTACTTACCGTACGGAGCAGAAACCTGGAGACTTACAAAGAGGGTTCAACTTAAATTGAGGACGACGCAGCGAGCGATGGAAAGGAAAACGATAGGTGTAACCTTAAGAGACAGGAAGAGAGCAGAGTGGGTCAGGGAACAAACGGGGGTTAAGGATATCATAGTTGAAATCAAGAGGAAGAAATGGATATGGGCCGGGCACGTAGCACGTCGGCAGGATAACCGGTGGTCATTAAGGGTAACTGACTGGATTCCAAGAGATGGCAAACGCGTGAGGGGGAGACAGAAAATTAGGTGGGTAGATGAGATTAAGAAGTTTGCAGGTATAACGTGGCAGCAGAAAGCACAGGACCGGGTTGATTGGCGGAACATGGGAGAGGCCTTTGCCCTGCAGTGGGCGTAGACATGATGATGATGATGATGATGATGCACCAGAGCACGCCTGTCTCGCACCCAGGCTGCTGGCGAGCCGAGCGGATACTCTCGCACCCAGATGCCAGGCTGGCCGGACTGCCAAGGCGCGCGCGGGTTGCATCATGTAAACGGGGCAAGCTGCAGTTCTGAGGCTTTAAAGTGCGAAAAAGTACCCGTTCACGCCGCTTCAGCGTATAAGAGCTCTTCTGGGCACTAGTGCGTCGTCTTTGGATGCCAAAACAAGCAGCGCAACAGGAGGATATAACTTAGCGTTGTCTGCGGCGATCACGACGCGCCACGGGAATAGCGCCGGCGCGGTGTTTTGAGCTTCGCCGCGAAGGGATAACTGTGATTCAAGCAGAAAAATTAGGAGCCGAGTGAAAATGCACGAGTAAGTACACTAACTGCGTGTATTCTGCAGTGTGATACCCACCTATTTCATTTTACGAACCTAATTTGCGTGACACGCAGCTGGGTTGAAGGCAGGCGCGAGCTTTGTGTGGGGGTGCACTTCATACCTTTGAGCGTTTCCTTTTACGAAAATCTAGTGCAAGGTGGTGCTTTCAAGCACAAGCAATCAGCATGCTTTGCCACTTTCAACGTAGTATCAAGCTTTAGTGTTTTTGATGGCATCCACGCCTTCAAGTTTACAAGCTTTCGCCTTTAAAAGGTAGTAAATGGTACGGTGTTCCTCAGCAGCTGGCCAGAATTTCGTGCTTTCATTTCAGTGTTTGATGTTCCCAAATTTATTTGGACACGGGGCATCCAGCTGCACATTATACATATATTGGCACGTATAAGTAAACAGTACTCGCGCCAGTGTCCTTTACGTCGCAGGCGTGGCGCTAGATCAAGCAGCTACATTTTTAGCCTATTTACACAGCACAGATGTAATAAGAGACAGCTGGATTCCGCCCATTTCAATATCAGCTTAACTAAGAGTAGCATAGTTTCGCGTGTAAATCATCATCGTTACAGGATTAAAATCGCGCAGATAGCTTCCAAAAGGGATCGATGAACGAAACTGCAGGTGATACTCCCTGATAGCATGTTTTTGTGAGCAAGACGCATTATTGTAAGAGCGCTCGTGGAACAAAAATTACGTTCTGCGAAACTACGCGCAAAGCGTACTCTAATTATTATGCGATACATGTTAAAATGACGAGTTTTCACAAAACTGTGTGCGCAACTTGTAATATGCGGCAACAAAGCATCGTTTCACTCTTTCGCGAGCTTCACTGCAATTTCGACTCACGCGTACTACAGCGGGGACGTTTTATTTACAAATGTAACAGCGTACGTACCTGACAAGGTTGCTTCCGCAGCCTGCTCAGCACGTATATATAGCGTATACATTGTGGACTTGCATGAGCAGGGTGTTCTTCATGTTCTAATAAAAACGGCGAAAATGTCCCGGCTAGAAAAAACGCGAAACACGCTCTCCGACGGGCTGAGTATCAGCCCGGCCACTCATGCGAACTAACTACGGGCGTCAGGACCTAGAGTATCAAATACCACGACTATTAAACATAGTTGAGAATCACATAGATTTTCATGCCCCCCGCTTTAAACAATTTGTAAAAAACTTCCTGTTACATTCCACGATAACTTATCAATAAAATATATCTCACCAATCTTTTTTATGTACACCGCTACACATGTCTTTTTTTTTCCGTTTGAGTTGAAATTTGAACGTTCACAATTTAATGCGTACATGTAAAGGTTCTTGAGGTGTTCGTATGATATGTTTGTTTTTCATGAAGTATCATGAAGTGTTTTCATGTATGATGTCTACCTGTATTGCTTTATTTGCAGTGATAATGATGCACATGCATTTTTTATTTCTCTGGTTGCTCCATTGTTTGTACTCGCTTCGAAAACGTGTACATGCATGCCGAATGCGCATAGGAGTAAGAGCCTCTGTCAGGCAATATGGCCATTAGCTCTTACTCCTCTTTCCAGGGGCGTAGCCAAAGGGGGGTTGGGGGGTTCAACCCCCCCACCCCCCCGAAATTTTTCAGTTTAGCCTGCTTATATATACACGCACACATACAAACGCACGCACGAACATACATAAAGTATGGTTGAACCCCCCCCCCCCCCCGAAAAAAATTTCTGGCTAAGCCCCTGCCTCTTTCTGTATCAGAAAGAAAGAAATAAACTTCAAACTTCAAACCTCAATGAGTATCGGGAGTTCGCTCTGTGTAGCGTCTGCTGGCATAGCAGTCCATGGACGTTGCTTCGTCGAGTTTGCGATAGATGGCGCTACGCGCGATGCCAATATGGCGCTACACATGGAATTCGCTGTGTTCTGGTCTATAGAGCTCAGCATATCAGTTTGTGGGCCGATCTTTTCGCTGCTGGAGCCGGTATGCCCGCGTGACAATCACGCTGACGTACGTACGCTTTTGCCTACGCGCTAAAGGGTGTGCATCACTTTTTGGCTACAAATAAAATTATAGTTGGTTAAAACCTAAGAATAAGTACAAGCTTCCCCCCCCCCCCCGATTGTGGTGCGCCTGCCATTCATTTGTGCAAAAGAGTCGGGCTAGGCGGTTTCCGTTATCGTATACGTACTTTTTCACAGTTCATGTAAATACTACGCATGTTAAGAATGAAATGTTCGTCGTCCCTACTTAACATATAACGTTTGCCTGGACATTGGTGTCGGAATCTTTGCTGAAATTTGGCAGGAAACTCAGGGTTTCGACCGAAGACCAGCGACATGAACATGGGTCTGTATGGGAAAATCGCCTACCCGAAATGCAGTAAAGGTGCTCGACGTGACAGGAGTTCGCAAATGCGATTTTTCTTTTAAATGCGAAGCATTTCTTAGCGGACCTCTGGCACTTTGAGCGTTTCTGTCTACGTATCTATCTATCTATCTATCTATCTATCTATCTATCTAGCCGCTTACGTCTGGGTGCTCTCATGATCGCCTCCCTAACTTGGTGTAGACCAAAATTTGCATGGGAGGGTAAGATGATTTCATGAATATGATTGCCGGGTCATGACATGAATAACGTTACAATCTTGTCGCGTACGTCGTCAGACCCTTTCCACTAGACACGTGTGGCACATACCCGTTTACCACGGGCCGCGTTGTACGGGTATGCGCCACAGGTGATTGACAGTTTATATCTACCCAGGAACGGCGAGAACAGACATTGGTAACTTAAATGCTAGAGCGTTAAGGAAATCCAACATCGGCAGCGTTGACTCCAACGAATGGAAAAAATGAAAATTAGGATCTCAGCCGGAATCGAACCCAAGCATTCTGCGTTGCAATCAGGTTTTCTACCACTGAGCCACGCCAGGTCTATAAACTGGTTTGGAAAAACAGCCTACACAGGCGTACCCTCGGTGCAACGTCAATTGTGGTTGTGGTGCTGGCTATCTAATTTTACAAGAAAGCAACAAACACTACATGATACTCCTACGATGTGTACTCCTACGATACAGGCGTCATATCAGATGAACGTCTGTAGTTCAAGTGTTGGCTCCGCTTTTATAGCAGTCTAATAAACATTACATTTGTATTCCAATGAATCAGCAAGCTATATTGAAGCATTGTTCGACCCCGGAGGAATACATTAACGAAAGGTACATATGATATCCACATCACCGCAACGTAAAGTGCACTTCGTCCACCAGGACGACGCAGTGTCCTCTTCATTTCTTACGAGGCTGGGCGATGGGCTCATGCTGACCGAGGATGATGCCAGATTAATTGACAACCGCTTTGTAGACTAGCCTACGTAGGGCACATACGCCCAGGTAGTCTACGAATACGACAAACACCGTCCACTGATGTTGGTCTACGTAGCACTATCCAGGCCTACCAGCCTCGACTGCCTATACTTCACCAAAACGAAGGGTGGCTTCAGGTTCCGACATGTCGCCGGCTCTGTCTACAGCCAATATGTCGACGAAATGACCGAGGCATCCACAAATTCCAACCGCTCTACTATACCACATACTTCACTACACATGGACCCCTCGTCACCACGATCACGACCGGATCCTATAACAAGTCATGACCAGCTGCTGGTGCTCACTGATCATGGTGATGATGCCCATGTTCAAGAACTGTCAAGAACTTCTTGCACACATGCACACGGGTTCGTGAAACGTGCGTGCGTTCTCGGGACACGTATAAGCACTACATATCAGCTTACCCCTTGTGGTGTTGGTAACACCCACGTTGCCATTTGCAGCGTTACTCAACCGTAAACAACTGGTTATATAACACATATGCGGCTCTTCATCATATATATGTGTGCGTATAAAATTTATACAAATATTTAGCGTCATTTTGTAACGTGTCGCTCAGTAAAAAAAGTTACGACACAGTTACCTACCCGCAACATGCTTCGCATAACATCGACTCCCACGGTACGCGGGATCTGCCGAATTTTTTTTTCCATCTCCTTCAGAAGTAGGATGCTCTTAGTTAACATGTTTGTTGTTGTATAGTTACGTCGTAACGTAGAGTGCATTACTGCAGTCTGCATAAGAATGCGTCTAGCGCTTGTGTAAGTTACACTGAGGCAACTTATAAGTATTTAGTTTATAAGCGTCTCTAGCGTTTGCATGTACCGGTTCAATAAACTTTCCTTTTGCAAATCAATTCTGCGGAATCCCGCAAGGTAGCGGAAGGGCTAAGAAAGGGAAAATCGACAACCACCCGTTTTGTAGCACAAGGAAACGGATTTCCTAGTGGCTTCTTGCTACAAAAAGGGTGGTTGTCGATTTTCCCTTTCTTAGCCATTCCACCACCTTGCGGGATTCCGCAGAACTGATTTTCAATATGTGTCCAGTTGCTTCGAGTTGTCGATGAATTCGCTCTCGCGCTGCCAATTGCTAGCTTCCTGGTTAGCTCAATTGGTAGAGCGACCGCCCCGAAAAGGCGTTGGTCCCGGGTTCGAACCCCAGACCAGGACAAATTTTTCTGCAACAGGAGGCTTTATTTATGAGAATTCCGTTTGGATTCCCTTGCGGCTTCGTGCTACAAAACGGGTGGTTGTCTATTTTCCCTTTCTTAAACTTTCCTTTGTGGATAGGGCATTCATGCGAATTTTTTCTGGGTGGAACAGCGCCAGCTGTATGCGGAGCTTACATTTATTCCTAGTTTGTAAGTGAATACAGGCCGGTGCTGAGCACGCCGGCCTTCGGCATGGAAGTGTTTGGACAGCATCAGTATTCTACGTGCAACTCCTCTACGCTACGCTGCGCGTGCGAACAACATTAACTGCAAGGCCGGTTTCGTCCGCTCGGTTATCCAATGGTATGCGGCGGTCCTGAGAACTTTTAGTGTAAGTCACCGTGATGCTCACGTGCGCGGACCGGTTCCCTCTGCGAAAAGGTTGAACCATGATGTGTTTGGCTTATGTCAAAGGAACCCAAGTGATCGAAAGTAATCGACAATTGTTCGCTGCGCAATGCACCGCTATAGTTATCATTTTGTTTTAAAGCGGTAGTGACGCATTTTTCGGCTATTGCTTTTCAGCGTCAAACGATGTCTGCGAAATTAACGAATGCCTGCATAATTAGACGGTTTACCAAAGCTCCAAACCGTAAGCGGTGATGCTGCACGAAGTGCACCTAGGCAAAGGTCGCTTGATACCTTGATTCTCGGACACGAAGTCTTCTTCCCTTGAAATCTATGGTGAGCGGGGGTTTAGATCTGAATTATTTTTGCTGAAGCCTGGTACCGTGCACAGACAACTCGCAGCGCGCGATCTGCGTGCAACACTTGTCTGAATTGGATGCCAAAAACTGGTGAGGGAACGCTTTTAACACCAAAGCCAAAGAACATACGCACGCCATAAAAATCGTGATTTCCGGTAGTGTCAATATTGTCATTCATGTTGCACTCGCGCTACACAGGAGCATCCTTACAAAGTGTGATGTTTGAAATACGACCGGAACAGTCGAGAAAAGCGCACTAGGACCGCAATTTTCGATAGCGGAACTAAAAAGAAAAGTGTTCCGTTATTACATTGTTCCGGCAATGATTCATGACAAGAGTAAGAAGGCGCAATTCACCTGCATTAATTACCAGAGGAGAGGACGCTGAATATGTTGGAGGTATGCCTGGATCTACGTCCTGACATACAGCGACAACCCCCAGTGGCACGCGTCGTCTGCTTAGGTGTTCAAGGGCTGCTAACAAGACGATATTAAGATTACCAGCTCTGCGGCATTTCCAAGATTGCTTGTGTGGTGCATCCTACTTACTCAAAGGAAATATAGCCAAAGTAAAAATTCGTGGCACTTGGCCTCTAAACCCAATTGTTCAGGGCTTTAACCTCATATTTACTTGATATGTACAAAGTATGCGAAGCGCAATAAAACGAATACAAAATGGAGAAACATAATGAAATAGGCTGGTCCTTACTTCCAACTATTTTCGACAAGGCAACTATAACATTAACAATAGCTGGAATAGCTGGAATATTTGGAAGTCAGCGCCAGTCTATGTCGCTTGTGTCCCCCTTCGTTTCCTTGCGCTGTGCATACTGAGTATACATAACAAGAAGTGTGCCAACTAGCCCATGAGCGTATTCTTCTTGAACGTGTTTAGTGGACTGAGTGTTCAGCGTCCGGTGTAACCATTGCAGGAGGAGCCTAGCTCGCCGCGCTCTCCGGCCACGCCCGAGTCGCCACCCATGAGTGACTCCATGGTGGAGCGCACGGCCCGCAGCATCTTGCTGCATTTGGAGGCCCTGGCCGCGACTCCATTGGTCGATACGCGGCAAATCAGCCTGGTGGACTTCACCCTTGACAGCCCCGACCTTAAGACAAGCCCCGAGACCAAAACCAGTCCCCAGCACCATTCGAGCAGCCCGCCTCGCCGCCGTTTGTTTCACTCTCCAGGAAATGCTCCCGATACGTGAGTGGCTCTTATTGCATCTCGAATTTCACCCTATTTTATGGAGTGGTTGATTGGTTGGTTGGCCTTTAGTGTTTCGCCTACATCGAAATTCGGCCCCTGCAGCAGGCATCGAGCGCACGTCTTCTGGGTCAGCAGTCCAGCAACCTAACAACTGAACCACCGCGGCGGCTCGTTGTCATGGAATGACCTTCCGGATACTGTAGTAACGTAGCGAAGTCGCACAATATTTGTGATAATCTTAAAGAGTTATCTGTGATTTCATCCTAATGTTTTGTATTTGCGGCATTCGCGAATTCTGTGAACAGAAAAAAAAAACATGTTCAAGCGTTTTGCTGAACGAACATACACAGGCAACTTGTACGAGTTTCTGAAAAAGAAACCTTGTTAGTTGACGACAAATTCATCCTGCATGGTTCGAGATTCGAACCAGGCACCAACTTTTGCGGCAGTCGCTCTAACATATATATATATATATATATATATATATATATATATATATAGAGAGAGAGAGAGAGAGAGAGAGAGAGAGAGAGAGAGAGTTTCAAATGAATATAAGAATATTCCTGGCTATCAGGCCGGTCCCCGGCCGGAAGCTCAGAATAAATGTTGTTATACAGACAATTTTTTGTTTTGTAATTAATCAATTAGTTCGTCAGGATTATTTAACTAAATTGCTAAGTATATATAGCCGATAAGTGGGCGGTGGTTTCTTGGCCCGCGTCAGCCATGTTGGCGCGCGTGACGGGGCAAGTTGTAGCGAGCGTGGGCCAAGAAACCAACGTTAACGGCCTACCGCTGCAACGGAGACGGCGAGACGCGGCCGCAGCTGATTTCGTTCGCTCAAACCACGGCTGAGGGCAGTATTTTCGCTGCGCGCGAATGGGCTAGTCACGTGATTCTTTTTGTATTTCGCGGGCTTTCTTTGCATCTTGGAAAAAATGGTATACGGGAGACTTTCTTTATCGCAAATAATGCAATTGGGGTTTCTGTAGACTGTCTCGAACTATGCAAGCCGCATTTCTTGCCTAAAGTAAATATTTAGCAATTTAGGTAAATAATCCTAATTAAAAAATTTGTTAATTACGAAACAAAAAATTGTCTGTAGTGCGCAAGGTAGCTGTCAGCAACTTGCAACTGATTTCACTCGCCTTCCTCTAACATTGTATTTTTTAACCCTTGGCTAAAGACAGCTAGGACACCCTGTGTGTGTGTGTGTGTGTGTGTGTGTGTGTGTGTGTGTGTGTGTGTGTGTGTGTGTGTGTGTGTGTGTGTGTGTGTGTGTGTGTGTGTGTGTGTGTGTGTGTGTGTGTGTGTGTGTGTGTGTGTGTGTGTGTGTGTGTGTGTGTGTGTGTGTGTGTGTGTGTGTGTGTGTGTGTGTGTGTGTGTGTGTGTGTGTGTGTGTGTGTGTGTGTGTGTATATATATATATATATATATATATATATATGTGGTCGAATGACATTGTGTTCTCTGTATGCTATGATGGCAAAAGAAATTCCGGGAGGGGGGGGGAGGCACGCGGCCGGCGTGCCACCCTCTGGCTACGCCATTGCTACGGCCACGTTATACCCGCATACTACTTCTTAATCTCATCTGCCCACCTAACCTTCCGTGTCCCCCTCGCACGTTTGCCTTCTCTTGGATTCCAGTCTCTTATTCTTAATGACCAGCGGACCGGCACGGCGACGCCGACGGCAAAACCATTACCGAGCAGCAGAACAGTGCAACAGCAGCATATGTGAGCGTATATAGAAATAAATTAGCATAACTTGACAACTGGTTCGTCGAGACAAGGTGCAAGTTGTTAACATGTATTAGCGCTTTGAAGTTATAGGTAAAAGCCGTAACATTCAATTGTTGCGTATTAATTCTGCACGTGCATTTTCGGTAAAACATCTGAATTTATTTTTTACTAATTTGAGTGTGCAGCCGCTTTTTGTACTAATTTTCGAAATTTATTTTTATGACGAGAATATTAAGGTAACTTCATTCCATAAATTGCAGGACGGAAGACGTGCTGAATTTGGTGGAGGAGGAGCTGGGAGGCTTTTCCTTGCGCGCGAGCTCACCGCTGCACTCATGCCCTCGATCCCTGGCGAATGAGACAAGCTTTACCATCGACGCAGAAGGATTCGAAGACAACGACATCATAGCCACTTCTACGCCTTGCATGTCGCCGTGTTCCGGAGACACTGCGGCAGACGAGGCCAAGAAGTCTGGGACCGGAGCTTTCGTACCTGGAGTATTGGCGACTGGCTCGGGAGATGCGGCTTCAAGCGCGGTCCTCTTGTCTCGTGACCCAACAACGACAGCCATCGGGGGCGCGGAGGGCGCACTCCAACTATCTGACGAGAGCGTACTCCCCACGTCGTCCTTACGGGCCACGGTAAAGAACGGAACCTTCGTCCTGGCTGCAGACGGAGCTGCAGGCAGCAACGACGTCGACGATGCGAGTCCGGATGACGGCGACCTATACGGTGAACCTTCTCTCATTTGGCCTTGGCCTTCGATGCTGTCAAAGCCAATCAGGGGCGTAGCCAGAAATTTGTTGGGCAGAAGGGGGGGGGGGGAGGGTTCAACCACTACTTACGTGTACGTGCGCGCGTTTGCAGGTGCGTGTGCAAATATGCTAAAAATTGCGGGGGTTCGAACCACAAACAGCCCCCCCTTGGTTACGCCAATGCACTTTGTAGGAGGTAACCCACAGCGTTAGGGTAGCGGGGAAGGGGTTGTCCCCCGCCCCAATATTTTTTTTTTCATTTTGCATGTGCATCTATGCACGCACACGCACGAGCGTAGTGAAGTTTGGTTGAACCCCCTCCCCCGAAAAAATTGTGCGTGTGCCCCTGGTCTACAGAAAGGGTGCATACTGAGAGAGGGGGGGGGGGGAATACTGCGGTAGGGAGGACATGTAGTTTACAAGTGTGAAAATAAAGGCCATAACTTGGAGAAGCTTCTGAATCGGGCTGGTCGGCACGCTGTTGCAATGTAATCGAGCAGGGCTTTAGACGGTGCGAACTAAGAACGACAGGCATTTTGCTGTGTCTACCGCTCGTACTTTGCCCTGTTTGAAACGCTGCTCCCATGCTTCGCGGGAGTGCGATATTAGGGGATGCCTGTGGTAGACTCTAATAGCGCTGGGGTTGTAGTAGAAGGCAGCATACAGATAATATATCATGATAATTCAGTATAGTAACACTGCACCACTGCCACGAGATCATCATACTAGGTCTTAATACAAAGCAATGCTTTAAAGGGAATGGGCAATATTAACACGTGAAAGTGTTACGAAATATAAAACGTTATTGGGACCATGTGCAGTTAAACTGTTTTTGAAATTGCATAGCACTGTCATTGATATTGTCATACATTCTTTGCAGGCCTGTAGCCAGGAATTTTTTTCGGGGGGGAGGGGCTTGACTTTTTAAGAAAAACACGTATTTTTATTACAAATTTTTGGTGAAAACACATACTTCAGCAAGGGGGGGGGGGCGGGCCCCTAGGGCCCCCTCCCCCCTGGCTACGGGCCTGGTTCTTTGTATTTACATCGTAACGCACTTGTGCAGTGCTGCATTCTAGGTTCCTCTACAGCCACGATACATCCGCTCTTCCTTTAAATGCCAACTCGTACCATGTACTGTCACTGGCCACAATTTAAAAAATACATCTTGGATACAAATGCGTGCACCACCCCTAAATGAGATATACATTGTTCGTCTCTCCATACCGCTTCTAACTTCACTAGAGTGCATTCTTCAAACTCCAACTCTTTAGAGTAATACTGCAGAACCGGAAGCGGTCGTTACATTTTAGATACAGTCTTACATATTTGCTAGTAACTGAGCGTTTCCAGACTGAGTGCCAAGCACAGGTGTTGATAGCGGGAGATCATACAGGGTGTGACGAGAAAAGCGTTCGTGTTGTTTGAATCTTTGTTCTGAATCCTTGTGCTGTTTGCTGGTTCGCATTCTCATCTGGATAAGAATTAACCTAGCAACTAGTTCATCTTGCTGCTTTGTGACAAGGAGGTTTGGAGGATGCGGTTGGCGAAAGGAAGGGAAACGGGTGGTCGCTGTAAGAGTCATTTGTGCTGCGGTAAACATGAAATAGGACTCTGAAAAACATCTTACCCACTTGTGCTTGCTTATCGGTCTTGTGTACTAAGAAGTTTATTGTAAACGTTGTTTTTTTTTTTTTTTTTAGTTTCCACCGACTTTCTACAGCGGGGTGTGATGGTAGGCATTATTATGTCGACGATAATTTGCGAGAATTCTACTCGACTCGAGTATACATATAGAGGCCTTCCTTACGCAGCTACAGTGTACTAGAAGGGGGCAGTGGAACGAACGAAGCGGCCGCGCCGCATCTCGGGTGATGCTCCGACGGGCGACCGTAGCGGCGGCGCTGTAGTCACTTTGTACTGAAGCTGTGGAGAGCGTCTGCATTTGGCGCGCGCTCTTCGCGGCCTACGAAAGCGTGTAATTGCGCGTTTTGAGCGCGTTTAATGCATTACTGAGCTTCAATCAGTGTCTCAACACCTGCTACGCGTCATGGCGCATGAGTGAATATGCAGGCGTGCCAAAATTGCGCCGATATATTTCCTCTTCTTGGAGCCTGCCGACCCCCAAAGAAGGTGACAATCGGATTTTGCGCACATGCATCTAGCTGCTCACTGATTGCTGTGCGGTTTGCAAGCAGCACTTCGAGCCGCGCTACACTATAAGTGACTACGAACACTGACTACGAAGAACTAACGAACCAGCGACGAAAGCCTACAATTCTGTCGGCAGTCTGTATACGATATATCCAGAGCATTGATCTCTGTATGAGCTCCAATGCGCTCGACTGTTTCATGAGTAACCGGAGTACAAATGACTCTATCGCAACATTTATATTCGTGACGGCTGAGTTCTGCCAGTTTTGCACTGTTTCTTTAATGCCGAAAGGCTATCTTGTTTTAACAGCATGCTTCCGCGGTTACGATGCACCGGTTATGCGACCTCTGAGGGCTTAAAATACCAGGAAGGCGAGCCAGGAAGCCGAGCCGAAGGCGGGTGTTCACCTCCGAGGAACAAACTTCATGCATCAGGGCTTATCTCAAGCATATTAAAATGCACAGATGTAAATATAGCCCGTTGGTTATGATGCCTAAATTCATTACAGCCAGTTCTCATTTTCAATGGACCTTATATTGCACTTTTCCTGATCTTCTATCGATGTCATTAGAAAAACTTTTTTTTGACAACGTTTTGTATTATAATTTCATTGCTTTATCTGTAAAGTGTCAAAAGTGAAGCCAGGAGGGGCAGTGGTGCTCTATGCTTTGCGAGGTTATGTTTATATATATATATATATATATATATATATATATATATATATATATATATATATATATATATATATATATATATATATATACACGCACAAATACGGACAGTAAAGTGTCCCCTCCCCAACCGGCGCCTAGCAATTAATAACAATATCCGTGCAAGGCACCTGAGGACGACCGTTATTTGTACCGGTCGAGTTAACCTTGAGTTCAATACCTTTGAGCCCTTGTAATGTTTGTCGTATTTACAGCGCATTTGTAAAGATACGCACCGTACACGCAGCTTCGCCAACGCGCGGTAAATGTTCGGTGTGCTTTCGGCACAATATCAGCTCACAGCTTTCTGAGCACAGTTAAATTCCATTAGAGCAGCTCAGTTACTCTGAATAAACTAGACGCCGAATCACCACCAAAAAAAGCATTAAGGCAGAAGAAATCAGAATAAGACACGCCCTTTTTGTTCCCTCTGTCTCTTTCTTCTGGCGGTCGTTCGGCGTCTAGTTAATTGAGAGTAATTGTTCTAAATAGCCCAGCAAAAAGTTCGGCTCAATTACACTGAGATCGTGAATATTCACGGTCGCTGTCAGCCCGTTTTCATTTTTATATTTTGCGTACTTTCCAGCAGTCACTTCGGCTACAAGAACTGGTTTGCAGTATCTCTCAAAGGCATATATGAAGCAAGCATCCATTAAAAGCTTGAAGTTTCGTCCATAAAGGCTTACGACGACAATTCCTACGCTTAATAATGATAGACATGCAACGAAAGCCACATCAGTGCCGATTAGCCGGGTGCCGCCGACGCGTCCAGCAGTTCTAGCGGCTCGTTCTAGCGCGCCGCGCGCCTTCAGTACCGAGCGAACTGCAGCGCCGCCGCTACGGTTCGACGCGGAAGGCATCAGGCGGGCGAGGCGCGTTTCACGCCACTCAACAGTTCTAGTACTACTCTACACGTACTTATTGCTGCCTATAGGTGCAGCTCGCAGTATTCACTGGCATATACCAGAACTGGCTAACGGTGGCTTGTGTCGGCTTCTGCTGGCTGATGTTCACCAACATTGTTGGTTCCGTTGTTAGTGGACAGTTGACCGAAGGAATACACCAGGACACACTAACGCCGATGTGCAAGTGCCACTACCAGAAAATTAAGTCTAGGATTAGGGTCACCTCCAGTTCCTGATTTTTTTTTTTTCGCGGTGCTGACATAAATTTCCCTCGTGTTTACACAGGCCCTCGACTACAGTCGCTGCCGGCTCTCGGAGAGTCGTTCGTCATTGCCAGAGACTGCTCACCGAGTGGCGACGCCGATGGCGAGGATCGCTCGCCCGGTGCCGAGGACACCTTTGTCACGTCGGCCGCCCCTTCCGTGGCAGCGAAACCGGCAAGTGAAATGCAACCTCGTCCAACTGCTTTACTGTTCGATTGGAACGATTAGTGCGCACATCATTCTTGCCACAGCTGATACGCCATTCTGCTGCTGAATTAGGAGGTTTTACATCTTCACCGGCCATAGCTACGTATTTATGAGGGTAAAATGAAACAACTCTTTATCCGCACTCTTTATCCGAGATCTAAGTGCCCAGAAGGCCAAAGTAATCAAGAAGGGCAGAAGTCCGGGCTAGCTGTTACTTAAGTTAGAGCTTAAAATACCGCTAATGATATGTGACGGCGAAAGGGAAGGTTATAGCACAAAAGGCGGAGATAATGAGGCCGGAGGCCTCGCAGTACTACACGAATGCTTTTGTTAAGTGACAGATAGAGGTTGTCCGAAAATGCACAAAAAAAAAAATAATAAGCTCCTGGCAAAGTGATAGTTATTCAAGTCCGCTGTGTCATCTATATGTTTATCAGCTTCTTCTGCATTACTATTTTATCCAATTTTGCACTGATATTTCAACGTTTACCGCACACAAAATTTGTTTCTCGGGTTTTCTTGCACGCATTGGCAGAACGTACGGCACGAATATTTGTTGTATCCCACATCCGTTTTCAACGAGTGTCTCTTACATTGTAATAATATTCCTTATAATATTAATGAAATAATTGTATTTGAGTAATATTACAATGGAAGAGACACTCATACAGAAGAAAAATAATAAGTAATTTCCTGTAGTAAATTCAGCACATCTGTAAGCAGTAATACTTCAACCCAAAATATTTTTGTGCTTTCCCTGTGAGTGCCGCAACCTTATCGTCTTAGCACCCTCTTAGCATAAGCTACAGTGCTACATCCCAACATTCCCATAATAGTCGCAGGTGCTCTTAAACACCTACTGCAACAAATTATGCACTGCTAATGAACGCGTCACGTTTATAATAATTGATAACGATGTGCTGGACACGCCTTTCAGGTGGCAGGATGTTGCTTTAGACATTGTAGAAAGCCGTAATAATTTACGGAGTCATCAAATATATTTATGCGCAGTCAGTGATATTGCCTTTTAGCATTAAAAATGAAGTATCATCAACTCGGAATTACGTACAGTACTGACGAATTCAAACGCGACGTCATATTTTTTAGTACAACGACTGGTATGCGGTTTTGCTCAAGAAAACTGCGCCATGTCGCGACGAATCTGGTCTCTAACGATAATGTTGGCTCTGATCTGCGCGTTCGAGTCGAAATTACGCAGATATGACCCTAACTGAAGACGGTCAATACGAAATAATGTGCGTTACTTAGCACTAAATTGTCCCGTTTCAATCCGTGAGTACTGCACATAAGTCTTTATTGGCTGCAGCCGTTACAAGAACTGAAGAATCTTCTTTCGCAGTTTCTGTCTTTAGCGGCACATTGAACATTCCATCGAGGCCTGGTAGAGTCGATGCCGAAATCACCTTTTCTTGACGACATGCAGCACAGTGCAGTTTAAATTAAAGCAAAGTTATTATTGTGGCAGGAATACTCACTTCCTGCTTCATGAAGACGGGTAAACAGCAGAGTGGATTAGAGAAAAGAGAAGGGTAGCCGACATCCTAGCTTACATTTAAAAAAAAAAAAACAGGGCAGGTCCCGTAATGCGATGAACAGATAACCGATGGACAGCTAATAATAACTGTTTGGGTTTGACGCCCCAGAACTGTGATATGATTATGAGGGACGCCGTAGTGGAGGGTTCGGAAATATTAGTCTTTTAGCAAGTTAGGGAAATATACGGTACGCAAATACGGTAAGGCCGTACAGAAGCGCTTCTCCTTTCCCGCTCGTTGTGCTTTTGCCGGTGAAGGCATCCCGACACCACAAAAGCTTTTCCAAAAATTACTGTGGGGTTGTCACGCCTCATTGTTGCCTGTCAGCCTACGCATTGTTAACGAGGAACCCGTTGATCGGGGGACGCACTGTCCCTGGAACTGGGGGCGGGTTAAGCACAACTAGCGGGAAAGGAGGAGCGTTACCGTACTGCCTTACCGTATTTTCGTAACTTGCTAAAAGACTCTATTGACTGTCTGATCCGTAAACTGGGGTTGGGTACTCGAGCCGACGTTTCGACAAGTGCACTTGTCTTCTTCAAGGCTGGAACTCTATTGACTGTCTGGTGTTCCTTAACGTGCACCTAAATCTAAGTACACGGGCCACTGGCATTTTCGCCTCCATCGAAAGTGCGGCCGCCGCGGCCGGGATTTGATCCCGCGACCTTCGGGTCAGCAGTCGAGCACCATAACCACTAGACCACCGTGACGTGTAACCGATGGTCAGGAACGGATCAAAACAGGTGGTAAACTTAACCGAGAACGGCAGATGGTACGATGAAGGGACGAAATTAAGGGTTTTGCCGGCATAAAGTCCAATCAGCTCGGCAACGATAGGTTAAATTGGAAGTATCTGGGAGAGGCCATCGCCCTGCAGCGAATATAAGATTATGATGATTCTTGCATTGTGTCACCGGTAAAAACTCAAATGTGTTAACGGCGCCTGGAAGGGCTGGAACTGACAGCTGTCCCTTTTTTTTCTCTCAGCTGATGTCACAGGAAGCTCCGTGACTACTGTCAATGATAACGACTGCTTTTGGGTACGCAGAATACTGCTGCCATGCTACATGCCATAATGATCACGTCGTCTAATCGCTTTCAGAGCCGGCCTTCTTCCAAGGGTAAAGAGGTCCCGGAGAGCCTTCCACGTGAGTTGCACGCCCCACTGCATCCCTATCGGTGCTTGAGTGGCTGGACACAGTAACGCAATTATTAGTTAATCAAAGTCAGACATTAGGTGCATTTGGCTATCAAGCTCTGTGACAGCTTTTGCATGCGAGGATTTCTGTAGTCCTTCGCCCCCCCCCTCCCCCCTTGCGTGATCTATCTCGTCGGTTAAACTGGAAAAAATCATAAAAATTGATGTCTTCCAAACTGATCCGATTACGAATGCACGGTGCCTTTCGTCGCAAAAGTTTTAACGCTGATTATAAAGTGGACTGATAATCAAGCGTGCTGGCTCGGTGGCCTTGTCCTGATTACATGTCCGATCACTTTGTCCGAGCGAGATTTTTTATGCTTGTGACGTGGACCAATCCTCAAAGCGATGCAACAGCGGCCCGCATGCTTCGTAGTATTAAACAACACGTAAGTGCCCCGAGAAATGTATATCGCAGCAGTTCTATCAAAAATTATCCTCATCGCGCTGCGTGGGCGTTTTTATAATGGCCTCTTAACTACCTTGACCTTGAGGATTATGTACGTATGCTGCGGCTAATGTGTACTAGCCTGCAACAAACATATATGGCTGAAATAAATTTTAATGATTGCATCAGTTGCTAAGGGGTTGGTAAACAACGTTAATTATAATAACTCACGCTTCTGAGCTAGTTGGTACAATGCTGGGAATTAAATAGTGCTGAACACGGCGTGAAAAAAAAGAAGAGAGGACGAAGCGCCTCATTGTGCCTTGTGTGTGTTTTCCACACACTATATGACCACTGTAGAGATTTCCACGTGCAAACCAGGGCGCTGAAACGCTTGGCACGTTTTCACAACGCTGGCCGTTTGCGCGCGCCTCATCTCGTCATGCATGCACCACCGAGTCGCGAAGCCTGGCGATGCCGTTGACCATCGCTTGATCCCTGCATACCCTGCCGCCACGGCCTGAAGTGGCACTATCTAATAATCTCAGGTCGAATATACAAAAGTGCCGAAGAAAGCGGACGGGGAAGCAGCTTCTGCAGTAGCACAATTAAAAGTGCGCCGCATATGTAATGCGAAGGTAGTGTGTTCGGCTCTCGCCGGTGTCGGCAAGTTGCTTTTTGTCTACTTTTACTTCAATTTGCTTGATAAATATTGTGCTTCAACTAAAGATTGCAAATGTTGCCTCCTATGCATTCCTTGGCTTCGTCATCTGTGGGCTTCGTGTGGTTCTTTCCAGCATGTGTTTATGTTGGGACACGTCCGGCCTCTGTCGCTCTCTGATTCTTCGCAAGCATCTGTCCTGACAAATTGCAGCTGCGTTGAATCATTTCATGTTAAATTTTTCCTTCCTTTTAGATTGCGAAGCATTTCTTAGCGAACCAAGGGCACCTTGAGCGTATCTATCTATCTATCTATCTATCTATCTATCTATCTATCTATCTATCTATCTATCTATCTATCTATCTATCTATCTATCTATCTATCTATCTATCTATCTATCTGTCTATCTATCTATCTATCTATCTATCTATCTATCTATCTATCTATCTATCTACCTCGCCTATGACTTTCTGCTATCGTGGCCATTTCATTGACTTGATATACACCAAAATTTTCATATATAACCAGCGTATAAATGACAGGTCATAAAATAAAAATCATGACAGGCACGACTTGTAAATCACGCACTAGCCACCTGCTTCGCGTAACATCGATTCCCACAGCACGTGGGATCTGCCGAAGTTTTTTGCAGGATTTCATAGCTGGGCCTCTACTGAAGCTTGATAGTATTTCACGTGTAGTTTTAGCGAAAGCTGACTGTAGCGATTTTCATTTTCAGATGTGAAGCATCTTATAGCGGAGTTCAATCCGGGGGTGGTGGTGTGCGGCGTGACCACACTTACTGCGCATGCGCGAACCTTCTCCACTTCCCCTCTCCACTCCCCCTCACCACCTCTCCCCTCCCCTCTCCACACCACCTCTCTCCTTTCCCTTTCCCATCCCCCTCTCATTCCCCTCTCCACTCCTCCTCTCCTCTCCCCTCCCCCCGTTCTCCTGCCTCTCCCCCTCGCCTTTCCCCCTCTTCACTTCCCCTCTCCCCTTTCCCCCTCACCACTCCACCTCTGAAACGCGGGCTCTACATGCCGAAACACTGCTTCGCATCGCCTCATGGTCCCTTTTAGCGGGAGATGGTGTGATTTTTTCTCTTTTGCCCTGCTGATTACAGCAGGGCGCAAGATTACAGCACCTCGCCTTGCACGACTGCAACGCCCTGCTGCGCGGGTCTCGGTAGCCACGAAGCCCAGGGCAGCTTCGGAGCGGTCCACCGCAGTTGTGGGCCAGCCAAAAGCTATCCCAGTGCGACCCGATGCTGCAACTAGGGCAGGAACGCGCACGACGCTTGGCAGGGGCACTCAGGCGTCCGCCAGGCCATCGCTCGCCTCTAAAGGTGTCGAGCAGCAAAAGGTGGTTACCATTAACACCATATTGCGATAGCAATTTTATGTACACTTAATGGACACATCGCTTAGTCTGCGTTGAAGCGACAGACAGTGCGAAGGTCGGTTCGCTCGCGCCAGCGGCCGCGTTTCCTTACGCCAGCGTTTTGTTGAGTTAACACCTGATCGGAAATGCTAAAGGAGTGAGCTGCTAGACTGACGTCGTATGACAATCCAATTTGCAGGTATGGCAGTCATTGCTTCGCCCTCGTGGGAAAACTGACTTTTTTTTTATTTCGTAAAAGTGGGTAACCAAAGCATAAATTACCCATGTTGAGCAATAATGAAAACAAGTGCGCGTTATATCTCCGCAGGCTGTTCACTCTTCAGATGTCGAATAAAGCGACACCATTTTTTTTTATTTAGCATAGAGCCATTAAATTGAACATCCTGCACATTTAAATGAACGTCCTCATTTTCGACATTAAGAGTACGCTACCTTAAGTGCGTCGTGTATCTCGTTACCCTGCTCTATGTATAATGGAGCACGATAATAAGTTGGGCTAGTGTTGGGTTATATTGGTGAAACGAGCGCGTTACTATACGAGGGGCGAGAAAAGGAGTGCACAGGACCTCTTCCATGTCCTTCGTTTAGTAACGCGCAGTTTCATGAAGAAACGTTTTAAAATGCCGTCGGTTGAATAACAAATCGCCCAGCAGCCTTTCATCTGACCTTTCATCTGAGGCACACATTGCAAGGCACCACATCTGTTGATCAGTAAAAAAATCGTGGCTCGCAATTATTTAATTGTCGCGTGTAATCTCAGCGGTATAAAACGCATTTTTGTATTATATTACTATGTACCAATTTTATTGCTTTGTAACGAAGAGTCAGTGCTGGAGCAGTTGTCATCGCTAGGGCGCTAGGATTGATCGCATCTCTCCTATCACAACATGGCAATAAATTCTTCTCACATTTTCAGCGTTATATAACTACATTACGTTAGCATGAATTAGTACGCCGTTGTTTTTTTTTTTTTTTTTTGTTGTTGTTGTTGTTATGCGCCCATTTTAGTGAAGAAGAGGAAGATGAAACGCTCTTGAGTCTGTTGCTGCGTACGGGGTCAGCGTTCGTGTTCGACCGAACCTTCACGTCCACCACTTCCACCAGATGTCGTATAACCATTTGTAATGAGGCACTGACGGCTCGCACAACCGAGGTAGTGCCGGTGAAACACGAACGCTGACCGCGCGCGCAGCAACAGACGCGAGAGAGTTCAAACAGCGGATCTGTTGATGCCGAGCGTCAGTCCGTAGTCTGTGAACAGAACTGATCGCCATTACGAAACGGGACGCGCTCTCTTCTTCATCTTCTGCTTCGCTCCCAGAACAAGCGCGCCGATTTGCCCGGCGTGGGATGCGATAACTCTCATGGGCGAGAGTCGAATACAGAGAAAGAGAGGGAGACAAAAAGATAGAGATAGAAAGGAGGTAAGAGGAACAGAGGAATTCTTAGCGAGGTAGGATTCGCGATCCGAAGGCGAGCGTCGTAACCACTCGGCTATCCAGGCAAGCTAGCAGGGCATAGCACAGCCTTGTATAGTATATCGAGGGAATGGGAAATGGAAGTGGTGATGAGGAGCACAGATGTGAGGGCGATGAGGAGAGAAAGGAGGAGCGGAGAGAGTAAAGCGTAGCATAGAAATAGAGATAACAAAAGGCCGAAAAGGAAAGGAGGAGACAAAGAGAGAATCGAAGAAAGCGAGAGAGAAAGAGATAGAAAGACTAAGCGAGCAATACGGAGACAGAGAAAGAAAGAAAGAGCGAGAAAGAGAAAGAATAGATAGAGACAAAAAATACGTACACAAGAAAACAGAGAGAAAAATAAATATATAGAGGAAGAACGAAAGAAAACTTGCCCGTCAGCTCCCCGGTCTCTTTCGCATGGCGCCTCCAGTGCAAGCTACGCTCATTTGTTTGTTTGTTTTTTTATTCTTCGTCTTCTTAACTGCACTTAAACATCCGGATCATCACCAGTAAATTGTCTTTTTTTTTGTAATCTGTAAACGCCGTTTAACACCCGTGTCAAGCGGACAAGTTATGTTTATTCACGGAGAGTATACACTCCGGTTAAAGTGCGCATTACCAATTGTAAACGATGCAAGCGGAGTGTCACGCACATTGCTTCGTCTCGGCCGGTACTGACTTGCAACGCTTGCATAAAAGCTGCGTTTTCGGCGACAAAAAGATAACTTGGTTTTATCTATATAATGCAGCGTAAAAGAATCACATTTCTGAAATTTCTGTTATTTTTAATCTAGATCTTCGAAAAACGCTCTCACAGACTATTGCCATTTCTTTGCTACAAGTGCGCTCTGTTTTCCCGTGTAGCCCCGCGCACCGTGAAGTGTCACTCAGGTTCCGAAGCGTACTCCCCATAAGTGGACTTAACTTCCTCGGTTGACACGGGAATAAATTGAATGTCATTGCACTTCTAGACCTAACTTACCTTTGTTCCAACATACTTCATCAAAAAATTAGAAAGGTTTTCTATTTTTTAAATAACTCGGAAATGATAGTGCGAAAACTGATGTCTGGTCATCCTAGCAGTAGCGGTAAGGAGTCAACGTGCAGATACTCCTTTAGTTTTGATGTACGTTCAGTTTTCACATTTTGCAACTAAATCCTCCCAGCAGTGCATCAAATAGCATCCTTCCTAATCGTGCTGTTCTGGCAGAACGTAAATAATCAGTAATCTTACCAAGCACATAGTATACTGGCGAATTATGCCACCATTAAATCGATAAGAAGATAGTGCCGTTAAAGTGGTCGCTAAAGATCCTTGCCAAGTTTCCCAACGCTGAGCCCCATGCGATACGTTTTCTAGACCGCGTCCACATCCGAGGTGCCCAAACCTGGCCGAAGGACGATGGCACCGTCGGCTGTTGCCAAGCAGCCAGCAGGCTCGACCAACGCCGACTCTGCCAGAGCCCCGTAAGCCTCTCGGACCGCACGCAGGAGCGACGTCCGCCTTGAAAAGCCTCCAACCCGGTACGCACCCTCGCGTTTTTTAATAGCCGAGCTGTCTTAAGCCGGCCACAAAAACTTTGCTAGGAAACCACAGGTGGGTATATGCGTCACAGGAATTGGGCTAGCCCCACTACCGAGTACAGCAGGGGCGGGCGTTAAACGAAAACTCTGCTCGGAAAGGACGAGCACGTGAAAGAGAGAGAGAAAGAAGGCGACAGAAAGAAAGAAAAATTGGGAGAAACAAAGGGGATAAAGACATGAAGAGATAGACATGGAAGGATATAAAAAGAGAGAGAGAAACACACGAAAAAGAGATCGAAAAAAACAGACAGAAAGAGGAACAAGGACGGCCGCCCTACTCCGCTCTTCCTTCAGGCTTGGCACCATAGCCCCGCCACGGTGGTCTAGTGGTTATGGCGCTCGACTGCTGACCCGAAGGTCGTGGGATCGAATCCCGGCCGCGGCGGCTGCATTTTCGATGGAGGCGAAAATGTCTGAGGCCCGTGTACTTAGATTTAGGTGCACGTTAAAGAACCCCAGGTGGTCGAAATTTCCGGAGCCCTCCACTACGGCGTCTCTCATAATCATATCGTGGTTTTGGGACGTTAAACCCCAGATATTATTATTATGAAGCTGCCCTATTTTTACTTACTTTTAGTGTTTAGAAAATTCCATTGATTTTACTTGATCCTTTTTATCGCAGATATGAAGAGAAACAGTGAATCACATTATGCTGATGGATTAGGGCCTTCTCATCAAACGCGAAAAGTGACCGTCAGTGCCGTGATGAGAAAAATCTACACTCGCAGCCGCCACTCCCATAATTTATGTATACGTTTCTTCCTTCAAAATCGTGTTCTTTTGCGGCATCGGGACGATGCTTTTTCAGCGGAGGGCAATGCCGCGCAAGCATTTTCTATTTTCATGTAACCGACCCTCTGCACGTATGTTACGTGTATAACCGCTGTCTTGCGCACGCCACGCCGGAATGTCGAACATTTCCGATTGTATTGGATTGTTCTGATACGTTTGAGTGCGCAACGCGAACAGTAGAGATTATTCTGGAACTAACACGGTCACCAAAAATAAGCATGGAATTTTCAATGCCGCATGTATAAATGCGGACGCGCCTTCTTGCTGATCAGATTAGTCGACGTCCGACGACTGCTCTCGTAGCTATCAGTGTACACAGCGTGAATCGCTTGTATGTTGACTATTCGTTTGCCGGGCACAAGTTCGCCCAAATAAAACGTTCTGTTTTTCCCAGTTATGCTGCAGCCTCCTTCACCGAAAAAAAAGCTTCCTCGCGGAAGCGTTGTTTCGCCCACAATGAATCCCGTGTAGGAATTTAGCATACTATACAAGATTTCTGGCTTAATTTGTAATTCGTGTGAGATTCCTAAAACTGTTGTATGTATGTTTCAAGATACACGATGCGCAAATGTAATTCTCTCGCCCGTGATCTCGCCCACTGAAGCGAGAACCCACGCGCGCGCGCTGTCCAAAAGTGACTGTAAGGCGCGTTCTAATTGCCTGCCCATGGTATGAACCACAACGACCATATTTCGCAAGTGGCACGCGCTACCATTACACCGACAATTAATACTTTATCAATCCTTAACACCTCTAAACAACACCCTTCTTAGCACCTACAAACAATACACAAGTAGCACAATCTCGGGTCAAGTGTAATATGTATATTTTCGTTTAGTGACTCTAAAAGTATACCATCATCGTCTAACAGTACTTCCCCTCGAACATTAGAGTCGTGGTGGCTGCTGCGCCTATAAAATTATACTTTAATTAATCACTTTCCAGTGAGAGGGGCGACCAACGGAACGACACGCGCTTCTACAGCCAGGCTGCCAACTGGTTCAACTGGCGCAGCACCACGACCTGCCCTACTTGGTAAGATATGCCTCTGGACATCGCTATTGTCGAATGCTAGCAAAAAACCAAGCACCAAAAACATAGCGAGAAATGTTTTTTAGGTGCGAAAGTATCTTATGCTCGGGGCAGTGTCCGTTCTGCGGCGTCCGCACCCATACTGCGCATGCGCCAACTCTCCTCCTCTCCTCGCGTGAGCGCGAGGAGGTGGAGGTCGCGTGAGCGCTTCCTCCACTTCGTTTCTCTCTCTCCGCCACAGCTGTGCGCTCGTATATAATGCGGTGCGCTCGCTCCGGTTGCACTCTCCTTCGCAACGGCGCTATGGACGCTCGCGAAGCTGAATGTAAACGGCAACGCCGGCAAGCGTTGCACTCTCCTTCGCAACGGCGCTATGGACGCTCGCGAAGCTGAATGTAAACGGCAACGCCGGCAAGCGTTGCACTCTCCTTCGCAACGGCGCTATGGACGCTCGCGAACCTGAACATAAACGGCTACGCCGGCAAGCGTCGCACTCTCCTTCGCAACGGCGCTATGGACGCTCGCGAAGCTGAACGTAAACGGCAACGCCGGCAAGCGTTGCACTCTCCTTCGCAACGGCGCTATGGACGCTCGCGAACCTGAACGTAAACGGCAACGCCGGCAAGCGTTGCACTCTCCTTCGCAACGGCGCTATGGACGCTCGCGAACCTGAACGTAAACGGCAACGCCGGCAAGCGTTGCACTCTCCTTCGCAACGGCGCTATGGACGCTCGCGAACCTGAACGTAAACGGCAACGCCGGCAAGCGTTGCACTCTCCTTCGCAACGGCGCTATGGACGCTCGCGAAGCTGAACGTGAACGGCAACGCCGGCAAGCGTTGCACTCTCCTTCGCAACGGCGCTATGGACGCTCGCGAAGCTGAACGTAAACGGCAACGCCGGCAAGCGTTGCACTCTCCTTCGCAACGGCGCTATGGACGCTCGCGAAGCTGAACGTAAACGGCAACGCCGGCAAGCGTTGCACTCTCCTTCGCAACGGCGCTATGGACGCTCGCGAAGCTGAACGTAAACGGCAACGCCGGCAAGCGTTGCACTTTCCTTCGCAACGGCGCTATGAACGCTCGCGAAGCTGAACGTGAACGGCAACGCCGGCAAGCGTTGCACTCTCCTTCGCAACGGCGCTATGAACGTTCGCGAAGCTGAAAGTGAACGGCAACGCCGGCAAGCGTTGCACTCTCCTTCGCAACGGCGCTATGAACGCTCGCGAAGCTGAACGTAAACGGCAACGCCGGCAAGCGTTGCACTCTCCTTCGCAACGGCGCTATGGACGCTCGTGAACCTGAACGTAAACGGCAACGGCGGCAAGCGTTGCACTCTCCTTCGCAACGGCGCTATGAACGCTCGCGAAGCTGAACGTAAACGGCAACGCCGGCAAGCGTTGCACTCTCCTTCGCAACGGCGCTATGGACGCTCGTGAACCTGAACGTAAGCGGCAACGGCGGCAAGCGAATCTCGAAGCTGCGAAGCTGCGAAAGCGCGCATTCGCTGTGCTTCCCTCGTTCTCTCTCTGTGCAACGGTGTGCGAAACACCATGAATAACGTCAGCGTGGGCGCTAGTTGCAGCGGCAGCGCCTCCGCCGCGGAGCAGAGGAAGGCTCGGGAAGCCGAACGTAAACGTCAGCGTCGGCAAGCGGTAATTCAAACGCCTCACATAAGTCACATAAGAGAAACAGAAACTCAATGCGCACCCCCCGCGATGCTTTCGCATCCCACCATGATTGCTCGTAGGGGGAGATGACGTGTAATTTGCGTGCTACACTTTGCAGCGTTAATCGTCTTCTTTTTCGGGAGGGGGGAGGGTAAAGAATTTTTTTCGTTACCGCCTCGGCTCCACGCTTTCGCAGATACGAAGTGAGATACTTTTAAGGGCGAAGCTCCTTAAAGCGGCACCCGTTCGTCCCCGTCGTAGTGCGTAACCAGTCTTAACGCTAGTACCAGATCTTGACCTCCAAGGTGGTGCCGGTGGGAGATTTCTCCTGTGCGTTGTTGAACAATAAAAAATTCGCAGCGTGCGCGTTAACTAAAAGACTAAATATTCTGTCTCTCATTCCCCATTAGCAGCCATTCGCATGTTCCAGTAGGAAACGTTAGTAGAAGTAGAAGTGTAAGTGTTAGCTAAAAGCCGACTTCTTCTGTCTCTCATTCCCATTAGCAGCCATTGTTTACCTCCAAGGTAGTGCCTGGTGAGATTTCTCCTGTGCGTGATTAAACAATAAAAATTTTATTCAAAACGCCGTTGATTGATGAAATAAACCAACGAAAGACGCCAGATGTGTTCTAAAAGCAAAACGAAAAGACGCCAGACGTTTCTAAAGCAAAAGGAAAAGGCGCCAGCTGCTTAACGAAAGACGCCAGATTTTTCTCCTCTCCTACGATCCTTTCAAACGATCCTTTGATCTATTCCTATTTTTTCGCCCTTTCACCCAATGTTGCGTACGACACAGAACATTTTTCACACCCTATACTTGCTTACGCATGTAAGTTTTACACGCTGATGCCGTCGATAAATGTCATCGCTATACAATTTGGCAGTGCTTAATGAAACTAAAACACACGTTAGGTCCCGGCATGTTCTGCTAAGTCGTAGCACCATTGCAGGGTCATTCCTAATATAACTTTTTTTTTCTTTTGACGCCCTATTTGCTTGCCTTCGAACTCAACTTTGAATGACGTTTATAAATTTGGGTTAGTTTTACAACTCTTGTAGGAAATGTTTAAGGATCACGTGTGGTCGCCACGTACGGATTTTTTCCGTTATTATTTAGCGAAGCCATCGCCGGAGGTGCGAGATGGAACGCAGCACCTATTCATCGCATCGAGACATGTTACGCAGGTGCGAGGCGTTCCGTGGCTGCTCTGCCAAGGGCCACGTCTGCGGCAAGCGAGCCGGTGCCTGTCCCAGCAAAGGGCAAGAGTGGGCTGTGTGCGGCTCCATCCGTGCAGCCGCCGCAGAAGCCTCACTCGCGACTGAGGCCTCCCAATACCATTCAAGGTATGCTAAGAAACAACTTGTACGTCGAGTTGGGGGGAAACCAGTACCGACAGTGCGCTTGTTGTGCAAGGTGCTGGGCGCGGCCCCGCGAAGGTGCTTAATTTGCAACACCATATGGTAGCTGAGCGGCTATGTTGCTGCACTGCTAACCACGACTGCGCGGGTTGGACTCTCTGCCACGGTAACCGTGTTATAATCGGCGTGTAATGCAAAGCTATATGTCCAATTGGATATTATTGCAGGTTAAAAAAAAGCCAGGTGGCCAAAATTAATCCGGTGTTCACCACAACGGCTTGCCTCATACTCATATGACTTAAAAGAATGGATTGTTTGGCGACTTGGTACGTCATAATGAAAAAAAGCTCAAAGAACGAGGGCACAGACAGGAAGGCGACAGCACGAGCGCTCGTAGTTATGTCTTGGTTTTAGCATGTGGAATCACGGAGCCCGTTTTAAAGTCCCGATTTGCAACGCTTAATACTCTAAACTTACTGAACCCATCGCCATTCTATAGACAAGTTCAGCTGTGAGCGCCCGCATGCGCGGTAGCGTAGCGGCCTATCTAATCAGAGCGCCACCTGCGGCGCCATTACGCAGATCAACTCCAGGCCCAAGTGAGGGCCGGGACACGTTCTTAATCTCGCTCCCGCCACCGGCGCGGTCGGCACGTTTTCATCATGTTCGAATAAAGCGCGTTCTTCTCGTTTACAACGCCTCTCAGCCTTCATGCCTAGCCCGCCTAGCCCTCACAACTGGCGCAGTCGACTCCGAACCATGCCTGGAACGTCACCTTTTTCCCGCCTCGTGAAGTGATCCGCCGGACTGGCCGCACAGCGCTCCGTCCTTTGTGTAGCGTCCGCCATCCGATACGCCTCTCGGCCGCTTCGTTCGAGTCATTTCGTGCCTTTGCCTTTTTGTTTCGCTGACCGTCGTGCTGACGGCCACCCGCCCGATGAAGTAACTCGCCTGCAGAGCCGAAACGGCTTGACCTGCCCGCCTTTTTCGTCTCTCGTGACTCTTCTGCTAATTTGTTGTGAACGCCATGCCGCTTGTGAACTGGAGCGAGGCTACGACTGAGGACCTCGCCGGCTTTACAGCAGACTTCCTCCGTGAAGAGTTGGTTCGCCGAAACCTGGACGCTACGGGGCCGAAGGAAGAAGTGATCAATCGTCTCCTCGTCGATATAGCCCAAAACCGCTCAATGACTCCTTTGTTGCCTTCCCCAGACTCCTCAGCGCCCAGCCAGCGCCCGAACACTACGCCGCTTCCGTCGTGCTTCGATGCAGCACAAAGTACCGAGTTGCTGACGGGTTTACTTCAACAGCTCCTTCACGTGTCACAACGCGCTGCAGCCCCAGTTCAAGTCACGACTCTTCCATACCTGTCCGCATCGCTTCCTACATTCTATGGAGACGGCAGCATTTCAGCGTCCCACTGGACTGAAGAGTTGGAACGAACTCGAAACCTAGATTCGTGGGAGCCTTCAACCGTACTCGCCGTCGCTCTGGGAAAGCTCCGTGGAGCAGCCGCGGATTGGAAAGCAGTCATTGGTCGTCAGTGTCCCACCTGGGAAGCCTTCAGGCAAGCTTTCTTGGATCAATTCAGCGCCAAGCAAAACTTGCTACAGTGGCAGCAAGCTGTTACTTGTCGCGTGCAAGCGCACGGAGAGAACCTGGTCCACTACTCTCTGGCGAAGTTGAAGTTAATTTCGGGATGCCCAGTCACTCTCACCGACGCTCAGCGCATAGAGTACGCCCTTCAGGGCATTGCCGACAGGAATCTGGCCACTACTATAGCAGCACAACGCCCTGAAACCGTCGCCGCCTATATGGACACCGTAACGCAGCTTGACCAAACATTGAGCCACTTGTCTCGTCGACTCCCACGCCCAGGGTATTCAAGCACCAAACTAGCAACGCCAAGCCCGCAGGTGCCCCGCCACAGTGAAGAGGGCACGAATGTTCAGGCGGTACCAGACAAAACAAGACAGCCACAGCGAATCGCAGCCCTACCACCAGACCAACAAGAGGCTCGGTACCTGACCATCTCTACGAGGCATGGCGCTCCTGCCTACCGTTCTGGCCAGAACTTGGCCGAAGCCGTGTGTTTTCAATGCCGCCAAAAAGGACATCTAGCTTCAAAGTGCCCATCCAGAGCTACTGCCACACAGTCTACAACGCATCCTTCGCCAGCTCTTCACAGCACCCTTTCCGAGACCCTTGATGGATCGCTGGTCCAGTGCGCCCTTGTAAACGCCACAATTGCTGGAATTGGCCAAGTGGACGCATTTCCAGACAGTGGTTCCAAAGTGACACTTGTTTCTCGTCACCTTGTCAGATCTTTGCCCCTCCTGCCCTGGACCAGACCCCCCCCCTAGTTGTCGTTGGAGGAACGACAGTGGCCCCTGCTGGTGCTATCTGCTTGAAGATTTCTGTGGGACCCATCACCGGTTTGGTGGAAGCCGCCGCCCTCGATAACAATGCCGTGCCACTTATATTGGGGGAAGACTGGTTTGCTGCCAGTCACGCACAGTTGGTGTTCCAGCCACCCATGCCAACCGAAATTCGTCATTCCACCACTGGAACAAGTGTGCGGTGCCATGAGCGACTGTTGCCCAGGATGTCGAACGCTGTTATGATCCAGGGGTCATCTTTCAATTGCCATGTATCTGGACACCACAGCTCAGCAGGCCTCCAGCGAATGCCACTCCCAGGCCCAGATGAACCCCCGTGGTTAGCTCTATCTTGCCAAGATGATGTTTCAAACACCAACGGCCCGTCTTCTGAATGCAAGCAAGGTGCTCCTTCAACAATAGAGGTTTGCATTGACCCATCCTTGCCTGCCGCTCAGGTCGGTAGACATTTGCCAGCACATCAACAACGGCAAATCACGAGCATTCTTTCGAAGCACGCTGAAGTATTCGCTCGTGAAGAGGGTGACTTAGGTCTGTACGAGGGTGTTGAAACACTCAATCGACCTTCTTCCCGATGCTGTGCCATACAGTCGATCCCCTTACCGTTACTCTGCTGCAGACCGTCGTTTTCTTGAGGCTCAAACAAGCACACTCCTTCGGCAAGGCATCATTCTTCCAGCCTTAGGACCTTGGGCATTCCCCGCAGTGGTTGTCAGCCGAGGTAGCAAGAAGCGCCTTTGTGTTAACTATGTGTCCCTAAACAAGATGACTGTGAGCGTCGTGCAGCCACTTCCACATTCGGATGACATCATGGATGACATTGCTGGGTCATAGTATTTCGCCTGCCTTGACCTAAAGTTCGCTTACTGGCAAGTGCGCGTTCGTAAGGAAGACCAAGCAAAAACTGCTTTTTTTTACCCACTATGGCACCTTTATGTGGACTCGCATGCCATTTGGGCTGAAGAACGCACCTGCCACTTTCCAGCGAGCCATGCAGTCAATTTTTGCCAACCTGCAGCCCCATTGCCCAAAGTGCGGTGTGCGGGTGTACTTGGATGATGTTCTGGTTTTTGCGCCAACTTTTGACGAGTTTGCAAGGTTACTTGACGAAGTACTTGGTGCACTCCTTGCCAGTGGATTCAAGGTTTCACTTGACAAGTGCAAGTTTGCTTTGAAGTCTATCGGGTTTCTCGGATTCATTTTGAGCAAAGACGGCAAGCAGCCTGACCCTGCCAAAGTCGAAGCCATCATGAAAATCCCAGAGCCTGCAAACAGCAAAGCAGTTTTGTCATGGCTCCAGACAACAAACTTCTATCGCCGATTTGTGAAGAATTTCTCTCGGATAGCAGCACCGTTGCAGAGTCTCATACGGTCTGAGGAGTTTGCCTGGACCAGCGACTGCGATGAAGCCTTTCAGCGAATCCGCACAGCATTAACAGAGGCACCTGTACTGGGCCATTTTGATCCAGACGCCCAAACCACAGTCACAACAGATGCCTCAGGAACCGCAATTGGTGCTGTGCTCTCTCAGAAACAGTGTGGAAAAGAAACTGTCATCGAATATGCGAGTCGTGCACTCACTGCCACAGAGAAGAAGTTGCATAGCAACGTTTGGGAGTGTATTGGTGTCCACTGGGCGGTTACGATCAAGTTCCGACACTACTTGCTCGGCAAGAAATTTTACCTCTGGACCGTTGCATGCTTAACAGCCAACATCAGGCCTTCACGTCGTTTTACGACCATGTTGATGGATCTTACAGAGCTAGACTTCACTGTTCAGCACCATCCAGGCCGTCAAAACGTAGTTGCTGACATGCTGTCACGATTATCTGCAGCAGTCCTCCATCAGACACAGTCACTCGCAGCTATGCAAGCAGAAGACAAAGAGTGCCAGGATCTTCGTCGCTCTCTGTCATCTTCGGAATCGTGGGACCATGACCTTGCCGTAATTGATGACATCCTGTACCATAGTGACGGGACTTCAGGCTCTCAAGCTATTGTAGTGCCAGCAAAGATGCGCCAGGCTGCCCTGGAAGTTGTTCATGACGGTGGAGGCCACATGGATGTAACCCGGACACTGACCAAAGTGAGAGAACGATACTGGTGGCCAAACCTTGCGTCTTCAGTGACCCACTACGTCACAGCATGCCAGATCTGCCAAAGCAGCAACCGCCCAATATCTAAAAGTGTTGGCAAAATGGGTCTCATGCCAGTGTCGGATGTTGCTTTTGCCTTAATTGCCCTTGATCACACCACAATACCGGCTGCTTCTGGAAAGAAGTACATTTTGAATGTCATTGACTTTGCCACGCGTTTCATTGTCCCAGCGGCAGTAATTTCAACATCAGCTAAGGAATTTATAGCAAATTTACAGTCGGTGTTCTTCCGCTTTGGTTGTCCTGATGACTGCATGTCTGACCATGGAGCAGCCTTTGAAACTCACCAGTTTAAGCACTTCATGCACATGCACGGTGCTGAGATTCATTATTCGGTTGCATACCGCGCAGCCAGCAATGGTCTTGTAGAGAGAAGCAATGGGACTTTAGTCTCCGTTCTTCGTAAGCTGTGTCCAACTGACCAGACCTCCTGGGAAAGCAAACTCGAAGAAGCTGCTTTTGCCATCAACACAAGCTACAGCGCCAGCAGCTGTTTCTCTCCATTTGAACTACTTTATGGATACGTCCCCAAGCTTCCATATCAACGCCATCGTCCCGCCACAGCCAGGACCCTACAAGACCGTCTCCTAACGCTGTCTCAGAACCGGGCCGTAGCAGCAAGCAATACCGAGGAAGCACAAGGGAAACGGAAGACAGCATATGATCAGTCCCATCGAGACCACTCCTTCCAAGTCGGCCAGTTCGTCTGGGTGCGCCGCCAAGAGCCTGTAGCAGATGGAACTGGAAAGTTGGCACCCAAATTCAAGGGAATATACCAAATCACCGACCAGAAAACACCCGTTACGTTTGTCGTTAGCCGCGTAACTGGTCAAGGTCCTCGTGATCGACTCCAAGACAGGATAGCGCACGTCTCTCAACTCAAGCACTACGTGCCACCTTATGTCGAGCCTTACATTGTAAAAACCCAAGAGTTGCCTTTGTGTGACTCATCTGGCTCTCCCAGCGTTGGTAATGAGTTGTCTCAACCACCAGTTTCCATTGGCCCTGCAGTTTTGTCTCCAGCGGTACCCTCATCGCGACCCCATCGCCAAAGGCGCCCACCCGAGCGCTTGAAGGACTATTCTCTCTCGCAGTGAAGCCACCAAGTAGTGCTGCTTTCCTAGACCAATGGGACTTGGTCAAACAAGGAGGGGCCGAATGTGAGCGCCCGCATGCGCGGTAGCGCAGCGGCCTATCTAATCAGTAGCGCCACCTGCGGCGCCATTACGCAGATCAGCTCCAGGCCCAAGTGAGGGCCGAGACACGTTCTTAATCTCGCTCCCGCCACCGGCGCGGTCGGCACGTTTTCATCATGTTCGAATAAAGCGCGTTCTTCTCGTTTACAACGCCTCTCAGCCTTCATGCCTAGCCCGCCTTGCCCTCACACAGCACGTTCTCGCGTTTCGCACGCCCACCACCATCACTAGCAGACGTCATTCACTGCAATATGTCCCAATGTCAATCTCTAAGGCGATATGGGTAGATCCGTGCGTTTAGATATCGTTTTCATGCCCAGATGTTACTACAATACCATAATGCCATTTTCACATGCATTACCACAGACAAAACTGAATACAAGTTGTGCAGGAAGGCCAGTTTTCCTATGTACACTACTTTTCTTATCTACATTCTACAGAAAATATACTGATTCAAATGCCCTTACTGCGTTTCGGTATTCAGTGGAAAAACACGAAACAGCAAAGTAATAATAATAATAATAATAATAATAATAATAATAATAATAATAATAATAATAAAATAATAATAATCGGTAACTCTTGTATTTTTTCGCGAATAATTGTGGAGATAAAGGGTTAACATTTTTGTAGTCTTGGTTTTCAAGTTGGTCATCCTCCGGGATTCGTGCATGACACTATATAGTGCAAGCTTCCACGGCATTTCCTATTCCACCGCGTCTGCATTGCAGAGTCGGACCGCACTTCTCGAGTGCCAAGGCCGGCCTTCGGCAAGGTACCCTGCTTGCCTTCACAGCACGAGTCGCCAGAGCTGGATCAACATTAGTCGACTCCGACCCGGTAAGTTTCCAAGCGAAGGTTGTATTACTATAGTTCGCTGCAGTTGTATTAACTGACCCCTGTAGCAGGGGATGGTGGTGTTCCAAAAACCCTCGTCACCCACAGATGGCGCGCGTCAAAGAAAGGACTGGGGGACGCCTCGCGTTGGGTGCTCACGGGAAGACGACAAACGAGGCTGTAAAGGGCGATATGGGATGGGCAGGACTTGAGGCGAGGGAAGCTCAGGGCAAAATAAGGTTCGAGGAAAGGCTAAGGAGTATGGAGGAGAGTAGATGGGCAGAGAAGGTGTTCCGTTATCTGTATAGGAAGAGTGTGGACACACAGTGGAGAAAAAGAACTAAGAGGCTCACTAGTAAATATACGACTGGTAGTGTAAGCAATGTGTCAACAAAGAGCGTTAAGCGAAAAGTCAGAGAGGCGGAGAGGATTTACTGGACGGCAGCTATGGAGAAAAAACCGGCTTTGAGTAACTGCCGAAAGGGCAAAATGAAATAAGGAGGGAGTCATTTTACGATAATTCAAGGGGAAGCGCTTTACTGTTTCAAGCAACATCGGCTTGCCTTAGAACGCGTAGTTATAAAGCGAGATTCAGTAAAGAAGAACAACAGTGCACGTGCTGCGGGGAAGATCAGGAAACGGCGGAGCATGTTCTGATTGAATGTGGAGACATCCACCCAGGAGTACGTTTGGGCACGAGCCTACATGACGCCTTGGGTTTTAGAGACAATGGAAAGCTGAACACACCCGCGATTGAAATAAGTAAGAGACGGTTAGAGTATTGGTGGCAGACAATTAGAGAGAAAGGACAAAAATAAATATTAAAAAAAAAGGACTTTTTGCCATAAAGGGCAGAGAACTGTGCTGAGAATTTAAGTTTTTTTTTTCTGTAGTAACATAGATTTATTTGAAGTAGAGACACTAGGCCAACACTAAGAAAAAGAAGAGTAAAGGGACTTTCTTTTTTTTTTTTGTCGAGCCTGGTGGCACACTTGTCACCGCCCCGTTGTAAAGGGGACGCTCATAGCATTCATCTATTAAATAAAAGTAAATAAATTTTCGTTCCGGGACTGCGGACCCGGGTTCCCCTGCTCCGAAAACGAGTGTCTTGAATACTAGGCCACGCGCCCAGCCTTGCCTGAACTGAAGCATACGAATGCGTTCTACCCACTATGCAAAAAAAAAAAAAAAAAACAATTCGAAAGCAGAGAACTTGCAACGGGCGCTTCATCGAAATATTTTGTGTTGGCGGACTAAAAGCGATCTGTTGTAGAACGCGTAAGGTCGGTATCAGGAATTGCACATTTCAGGACTTCGAGAAAATTGAATTCCTAACCCGCGTTTCCATGATCGCGTTTCGCTGGGCCGTTCTACAGGCTGACAAACGCTGGAAAGAACATGAAAGACGCCATGCCGATTCAGCCCGAAAACAGCGTCCTGGGGATAGCCGCAACCTTCACAGAAAGAAACAAAGAAAAGCAGTACGTCAGGCCCCCTTACGCCAACCTTCGCTTGCCTCATTTCCTCGCTTGGAGAAGGGCTCCTGAATTTTGTTGTGAACCATTGTGCTGCATAAGTGAATCGGGCTCTGTTTTTTTCTAGACCCGGCTGTGACAAGACTGCAGTGGCGCCTTCAGCTGCAAAAATCACTGAAACATGCCAAGAAACTCTGTCGTCAATTCTAACAAAAATTACAATGCACCATATGGCTTAAAAGAGTCTTCTTACACCTTGAAGATCTGGAGTACAGTGAGAAAAAGCTGCTGAGTTGTAGTCAGTTTCAGCTAATGTGATCAAGTGAGCGAAATAATATTGCAGTGCACACAGCCCTAAGCTTACCATTTATTTTCAAAAGCATGTAATTATAGCTTCCTGCCTGTCTCCTCGGTTGTGTCGTCAGCTGCAGAGCAAGCGCGAGCGTACATGGGTGCGACAGATATTGGTCGGTTCCACGAACGGTGTGCCGGCGGCGATCTCCGAGGGCCATATTGTGCAAGCATCGCGGCTAACCACGGGGTGCCGGCGCCACGCACGTACGAGCCAGAAATATATTGCAATAGTATTCAAAGTTGGGCTAGTTGGTAAGGTAGCATGTTTAGGTACAGCGCGAAAACGACGAAGACGAAGTGAAACAGCGCTCGTCCGTATTCCTTCTGTTGTACTCTGTCTTCGTCGTTTTCGCGCTGTACCTAAACATGAGCCAGAAGTATAGCGGCCAACGCGGTCCGAGGAAAAATTACACCATCTCCCACTCAAGAAAACCAGGAGGTGATGCGAAGCAGCATTGGGGGCGCACACCAAGTTTCTGTTACGTTCACTCGGCGTTTCCGTTAGTGTGTGAGGTTTGTATTTAGTGTTTGTGTTATCATTACGTTGTGTTTGTGCGTTGCTTTCCGTTAGCGCCGAGTGAACGAGTGGCGCCGACGTTGACGTTACAACTCATATGAACGGGATCGAAGCGAGAATGACGGAAGCCGACCGAGCGCATGCGCTTATATACACATGAAATGGGGGAGGGAGAGAAGATAGTGGGTTACAGGCTGTATTTGGCTGCGGCGTGGCTGCATCACGTGGGAGGAGAGGCTGCGCCGCGGCTGCAGCGCGGGGGAAGAGAGGAGAGAAGGCGACCGAACACCTGCGTAAAGGAGGAGAGTGGGACAGAGAGTAGGCGCATGCGCAGTGGAGCGCGGACGCCACCACCGCCGCCAGACACAGCCCCGAGCAAAAGCTGCTTCGCATCTAAAACTCCGGCATATCTCACGCGTTCTGGAAATCGATTTCATGCGAAGCAATCAGCGAGTAGCTGCGTATGCCGCACTTTGAACCTTTCCTTACAAGGTGGATCGACGTCTTTGCGTAGTTTGAGTAGTGAGCTTGTCATGGGCTTACCAGGCACGTTGACTACAGTGCCGTCTAAACGGTAGCTCATTTTGTGACGTTGCGCCGGCGCTCACGTTACAGCACAGACGGTGCACTTTTATCAAGACGTGTAAGCAGCGTTCGTTGGTGTATTCCTGCGGGGACGAGCAATGCTAGACCAAAGCTTGTTGAATCATAGCAGTACATGAGCTCATGGACAGTTTATGAGCTACGCTAAAATCATTACCGTCTTATAAAGTTTTCGATAACCATTTTCGATGTCTTGGGTTGGTATAAAGACGGTGGATCACCTGTGGCACATACCCGCATACCATGAGCCATGGCTTGCGGTTATGAGCCGTGGGAAAGTTCTATGACGTAAGACATGTCATGGTTGAAGAAAAGTACACTCGCCAACAAAAATAAAACAACAGAATAGACATTTCGGCACCCAGTACTGGTGCCTTGTTCACAATGAACGAATGCATGGTGGTCTTTATTATATATGCGTAGACACAACGCGCTTGCGTATACCTCAGGGAGTGTACCCCGTGTCCGATATATCGCGTTAGTAGTAGACTGTATGCAAAAAGATTCGATGAGCAGGCGGGATGGTAACTTTTTCTCTTTTTCTATGATGGAAGCCGATTGCCAGTCAAGACAATGTCCTTTTTTTTTTCACTATGCTCTGCCAGGGCGTTCGAAATCGTGTGCCTTTTGGCTACATCATTACGGTGCTAGTCTTCATCTAAAGTTTCCAGCCTCGCCTACGTAGCACGCCTGGCAGTCTTCGCACTGAATTTTGTAGACGACGCCAGGGTATCTTTCCTTTTCAAGGCGGTCTTTGACTCGGACGGGTTGTTGTTTCAGCTTGCTTGAGGGGATGTGGCAGACTTGCACTTCGTAATCTTGGAATATTCTGGAAAGGGACTCGCTCACGTCTTGTGCACAGGGGAGCCCGCTTCTTCGTTGTCGTTGCCGATCAAGTCCTTCGTCCCTCTTGAGTCTTTTTTTGCCTTTATTAACGGTTAGTATTATGTGTGTCTCAATCGAAAAGGGCAGCTCGGCCGATTTCTTCTAATTCATACTTCCCGTAGGCATTAGCCGAACTTGCCGAAACTGCAAAGGTACGGCTTGCACTAACTGAAGTGTTTACCAGTGACCCCACAGTTCAAGTGTGTTTTTTTTTCCACACACAAAAAAAGTATATAGCTCAGAAGGAGCAAATTATTTGCAGTGCGACATGTATCTGATACTGAAACGTCGAAATGAAAGCAAACAGAGCCGAAACTTTCTGGAGGTCGTAAAAAAGCCCTCGCCTTTGCTTCCATGTGAATCTGCGAGACTGTCAAATATAGACATGGTTCATCTGGATATGTTGTCCAACTGTTGCATTCGTTTCGTGCAGGCGAAACGTTCCTCTGCGCAGTGGCAGCCCACAGATGACTCCCATCACGAAGCGGCCGGACACTCACTGAAGTCGCCACTGATGGCTCCCCTGCATCCGAACTTGGGAAAAAAATTTCATAAATTATTTGCGGAGACGTAGCCTGTGGGAAATGACGTAACTTTTGAGTCGTAACAATGCGGACTTTTCCGGACTTCTGAAGTTGTATCCGACTAGAGAACCGCGGACAAACGCACGGTTAAAGAGTTCGTTAGGTTGAGGTTTCACTGGAAGCTTCACGCATCCAGTGAGACCTCAACATAACGAACGCTTTAACCGTGCGTTTGTCCACGGTTCTGTAGTAGGACACAACTTCAGAAGTCCAGAGAGACCCCACCCCCGATGACCGCGAAGCGCGGCAGCCGAAGGCTGGCAAGAACTTGTCCCGGTCATGAACTCCACAATGCTCCTAAGGCGGGGTACTGGCCGTCTCCCCCCCTCTTAGGCGCCCTCCCCTCCTTTTAGGTGACTTGGGGGTCAATGCATAGGGCAGATTTGAACCTGTGAGCTTTAGAGCAACAAAACGCCTCTGTCCACGGTTTGTGGTGGCGGTCAGCCGCCCTCGCTGCCACCCCCCCGTGCGCACGCCTATGCTTTTAAGGGCTCGTTTTTCTTTGCCAGACACAATATTAATAAAAACTAACAGACAATAATGCCAAGGATAATGTAGCCAAATGTCGTGGCTGTTTAAGCCTAGACTCATTAGAACACCAGGAAGACAAAAGATGTGTAGGAGCAACTCTGCACAGACAAGTGATGACCGGTCAACAAGGTTCCGGAGAGCACTCAACGTGGGCTTGTTTAACTAGCACCATGAGTGTTGGCAGGATTTTGTCTTGCGGGGTGCAAACCCGCGTTGCATCGCGGCTGGGGGAGGGGAAGAGCGCTGGTGTATAGCTTGGGTGGGGCCAGGTGCTGGTGTGGCTTGAGGGGGGCAAGTGCCCCTTTTGCACCCCCCTGCCGACGCCCATGACTAGCACAGTAACTTAATTTGTTACAAATGTATGCAATACAAAACAAATGATGTCATATTGTCGGCTTGCATGAGTGGCCTGGTCTCCCGCGGCAAGGTGCGCTTTGGCTCCCGACTCTGCTCACCCCAAAAGACTCGAGTCGCTGCTTGAATTAGTTTTGTAGCATCCATGGGGCGCGCACCTCTGAGAGAAGCACAGCTGTCCACCAATCGGCAGTTGCCTTACTCGGACCAATCGGGCAAGCCGAACGTAACCATACACGTATTTACAAGGTCGCTGGAATCCAATCTCAGAACAAAACTATTCCAGTTTCTGGAAACGGTCCATTCTAGCTAGCGAAAGCAACGCGTACACACACTCGCACTTTCAGATCTCGGGCCCCTGCAGTGTGCCCGTTCGTTCAGGCACGGGTCTCAAGGGTGCCGACCGAATGCACTTGCACAGTTGCCAGTTCTGGCTTTTCCAATGGATCTCCACACGGAATTGAAAAAGAAAAAGCTTCCTGCGTGACATTGTCTTCGCGAAGGCGCAAATCGTACGCCCTTTGACACGCTGTCAGGGGCATAACCTGACATGTTTTTCGGGGGGGAGGGGGGGCTTTGAATCCTCCCGAACCTCCCCCCCCCCCCCGGCTACGCCCCTTCCCGCTATATACAGTGGGGATGGAAAGAAACGCGAACGTGCGGCATTTACATTCTATGCTGTTTCACATTTATTTTCAAGTGGTTGTAGCCTAGATGGTGATAAAAAGCCATTAGAGTCATCCATGATACAAGAACCATCTAGCATATTTTTATTGCTACCAAGGTCAGAGCATGATGAAAATAGCACGCAGCGCTGTTCGAGTTTGTTTCCATCGCCCCTGTACACAGTTGTGTACACCACTTGTTCTTGCTATTTGTATCAACTAGGGGCTAAGAAAGAGCGAAATATATCGAGCTTTGGGTGAATTGAACCTTCTGCATATTAAATTTGTCTTGATTTATCTTCGGCACTAGCACGTTCGACGAGTCGTTCAACGTGCTGCTGCCTGCGAGTCATGTGAAAAGTATAATTTTTCTTTGCTCAAAATGGACATAACCAAAAATGAACTTGCGCTATATTTCTAGTCTGAGATTTCATTCTATTTATGCCAAAACAGCATCAATGACTTCAGGATAGATATTTAATTACTTGATTAGGATTAGTTACTATAACAAACATGCCTCTCGCTTGCAGCCCGCGGTCGGCACATGACTGCATTCGTCCCATTTTGTTTTTTCCTAATAAGTTCATGAGCTACAAAGGCATGACAGGTCTAAAGCATTTTTTCTTTCTGTGTGAGGCACCCCTTGCATTTACCATGTGTTGATACATAAACGTGAAACAAAACTGTATTTCAGAATCGGCGTCCAGATTTCAATCATTTTGGAGATAGGTATTGATATGTTGTTGGAATCCTGGCGCCAAATCACCTTCTGAAATTACTTATATATGAGATATGGTCGTGGAACGAAAACTACATTTCATAATCCGCGTCCAGATTTCAGTCATTGCGGACATCAGTATCGATATACTTCCCGAATCCTGACATCAAATGCCCTTCAGAAATGGCCCATATATACGAGATGCGGAAAAGACCTGTCAAACGGCAACGTTAGCTGACATTTTACTCCGACTGCACCCACAATAGCCTCCTTCACCATCCCGGCCGATCGGGAAACTAATGGGGGTGTGCGAATATTAGAAAATCTCGAATAACGAATCGAATCGTGTTCCAATTGACTCGGGACTCGAATCGAATAGCACTTATTCGAAATACCAACTATCTTTCGAATATTTCTCGAATAATCAGAACTGACGGAAAAAACCCCAAAGGAACAAAACATTGGAGCATCGAGGGAGCACTTTTTCTGTTTTAATTATTGGATTATCGAGATACAGGCCACCCAACCTTTTACGGGACTATGGATGCTGTACTAATCATATGTAAGTGCTTCTGTTTAAACTGAAGAAGACATGCGAATTGGGCGAGTTGGTGAGGTTCCATGGCAAAACTATAAAACAGCGCTTTTTGAAACGCAAGACGAAGGAAAGAAGTGACACACACGGTGCTGTTTAAAACTATAGTGTCACCGAAGCGAAAACGCCTTCAGTATGCTATGCTCTTCATGAGATCCATGGTGTTGATTCATCAAACATTGTGTAATTTTTACGCCTCAGTTTCATTTAAAAGGTGTTTACCAACTACCAGCTTGAATTCTGACGTAACCGCTGTATTTCAACCTAGACTTACAAAATGTCTCATAGACTGTCACTATATACGAGCTTACCTCAGTTTGCATAAGTGCAGCATTTTTTGTCGGTTAAAGTTAATCGTAATGTTGCTTTCTTGATGTTTATGGCTATTTGTTCCAAAGAAAATATTGTTGCATTCTCGAAATGTTTTGAAAATGGTTGCCTTACTATTCGAAAACTATTCGAATAGTATTCAATTTTTATTCGTATTCGATTCGTTGTCATCGCTATTCGATTCGTATTCGATTCGCTTCTAAAATTTACTATGTAAGAATGGCAGACTTGGCGTATTGGTTCAGCATATTTGAAGTGTAAGGCGCGGAGACGACAACGGACAAAAGGGGAGAGTACACACACACGGCAGCGCCTTACACTTCAAATAAAATTTAGTATACGCACACCCCTAGCAACTAAATTTCGTGGCTGCGGCTCGCTAGCAGAGGCGAGCTCGAGACCCTTCCTCGACACAGAAGTGCACTTTTCTTTGGGACGGCTATGGCAAAAAGCTTTCTGCTAGCACCCAGCCCCAGCGTGTGTCCCGATATATTCACCAGAATTACTCTCGCGTCACTTCGAGACCGACTGAATCTTGCTGCTTGAGCGATTGCTACTATTTGGTAAGTTCAGTGCTTGACAAGACAGGAACATAGAAAAAGAGGATCACGACACGAGCGCTCTGTCGTGAACATGGCCTAGCTGAAATCAAGCGTGGGTGCTATCCTCGACACTGTCAAATTCCGCCATCTTGTCAAATTTCGTAATGGCGGCATTTTGAGCCAAAAGGAGAGGCCGTAGCAGCTCTCCGGGCCAATCGGAGTTGAACAATGGCGGAATTCGACAATGTCCAGAATAGCACCCCGGATCAAATTTACGAATGCTGAACTCGGTAACCTAAAACGCCCTCCGGTGTAGCATTAAGTGCAGCCGCGCAGCTCAATACATTAGCACGGTAAACGCTTTGGTATTAATGTCATCCACGTCAAAATACATCGCGTCACAATTATTTTAGGAGTTAATATGCTACAATTGTGCAAAAAAAGAACTTGCCACGCTTACGACTGCCATTTTTCCCGCGTATGCTGTCTTGTCGGCTTTGTGACGACGATGACATTGCATCTGACCCTTTTGACGAAAGCTTTTTGACAACTCCGCAAACGTGGTTTCAGTTTTGCACTCTTGAGCGTTGGGCGCGACTAAGTAGGGTACAAGCTAGCATAGCGAACAAAGTTGGGTTGTGTATTCTTAGGTTGTGTAGTTAGGTAACGTATGCTTGATATCCCCACAACCACGAGCGAAGGCCAAGTAAATTTGTGATCCTCATGTAACGTTATGCAGGCATCATGCATGGGCAAAAGACTGCCAACATTCAAGCGTGTGTGCAGCGGTTTGACTATTGTGGCTTCCACATGCAAACGTAAGATCCACTTCAGCAGCAACGATGCGGGCATCATCCCAGTTGATCAAATGCCCAGTGGACATAATATGCCCAGCGAGTGCATTAGCAAAATGGCTCATTTCAGTGAGCAGCTAGCTTCGACGGCTCCGCTCACTGTAGTAAACCGGTTTCTTCGTTTGGCTCACTGATTAACTTAAATATCTAACCTCTGTTATATGCATTATGATATATTTATGGGGCTTTGAGATAAACTACATATGCAGTAGCATAGTAAAAAATAAGTGTTTGGCTGTATTTCGCAACTTCTCGAAACTTCCATTTAAGTTTCTAAAAGTATACATGTTCTACTTTTCATTGACCGTTCTTCCTATTTTCAATAATGGCCCTCTGGTACTGCAACAGGCAGCATGCAAGGGTTTTAACAGCGAGGCTGTTTAGCAAATCGTTCCTTGTTCGGCGAACCAATAAACTATCATAAACGGGTAAATGTGCCACAGTAATTGGGTAAATCCAACTAGTCACCACTGGTCCACTAAAAATGAAGAAGGCAACAGTTAGCCCAAAAAATGGCTGTGAAGCGATGGTGGCCCCGAAGTGATGGAAGGCCAACGACGACGTGCCCGTAGAGGCTTGCACGTGACGTCGCCATTGCTCCGATACTGCAGTGGCCATATTGGTGAACAGCCGCACGTACCAGCTGTACGACTACAGTACGACTACAGTACGACGGAGCTGACGGAGCCGCATTGCCACAGTCACTTTCTTTTCCACGAGCCGTTTAGTGGGCATCATGCCGCTGGTTGGCACAAGGCAGTCGTTAAATGCGGCATACTACAGTAGAACCCCGCTGTTACGTTCCTGACTGCTGCGTTTTCCCGGCTGTTACGTCGTTTTCCGCCGGTCCCGGCATAGCTCCCATAGGATACAATGTATTGGGAACCCCGCTGTTACGTCGTAACTGTCGGACCGTTCCCGTATGATACGTCGCGAAGTGCGCTCGGAGCCGACCGAGTGACTACCAAAGAGAGCCGCCATGGTGCATTTTCACGCAGCTTGGCCTCGTTTGACCGTAATATTAGCCGCATGAGAGGCGCAAGCAACAGAATCTTTCAATTGATGCAAACAAAAGCATGGCCTTCGAGATTCAAATTGCAAAGATGGCGTCTATGACGTCACTGCTCGCGAAAGCAAGGCCTTCGAGATTGGCATTTACTATTGACAAAAGCATAGCCTTTGAGATTTGTATTGCACAAATATGGCGTGTATGACGTAATTGCATGCGAAAGCAAGGCCTTCGAGATTGGCATTCACTTCTCCCATCGCGTTGGCGTAGACTCATCATCATCGTTATTTGTCGGAGAGCGGGAGGCATGGCGGGAGGAGTTCGAGCTGGTTGGAGCTCGCACGGTCGTGCGTGCGGTTCGCGGTCGGACTCGCCGCGCCGGTCGTGATTGCGTGTGCTTAGTTCTTTCATGCCTACAGCTGTTGGTGTTAAAAAAATCACATACGTTGATTACATTTCTGTGGATGAGGCCGTCCTAAGCTCCGCGTTTCTATCCATCGACTAGATCGCGGCTGAGCGCGCCAATTTTCGTGCTGCTCGTAAGAATTGAAATAAAATTCTGTACCACTAAATATTTTGCCGTTTTTCCTGTTTTTCGGCTCTTACGTTTCCCGTCTCTTACGTTTATTTCCTACGGTCCCTTCAAAAACGTATCAGCGGGGTTCTACTGTATTCAGAACTGATAAAGCAAGCGTGTTCTCGCAATGAGGAAAAGGTGCGGTTGTGCGAAAGAGTGGATCCCTACACGCTTCGACCTGGAACGGACACGTCTTCGAACATCTCCGCCTTCCCAGAAGTGTCGCACGGTGACATCGTGAACTATTGGTTTTCAACACTAACCTCGTTACTCTGGGCGAAATAAAGGCGTATAAGTCAATGGAATCGCACAACTACTTTACCAGCAGCCTGGGTTTGTCTCGTCCAACAGCACGGACGGCTCTCCGATGGACACAAGACATTCGTGTTCTACAAATTCCGCTCCACACACTCAAACGTGGGGGTTCGTTGAAATTTGCATGCCTTGTGTGCGCCAGCTATGTTCTCCGTCGGTTGACGCTGAGCATTTTCGTACGCTCGCACTGGCCTTCAATAACCACTGGTATTGGAAAGAAGCTCGTACTAGTGGGCTGCTTTTTTCTCCCGCAGCTGTCACTATGATTATAGCAGCCTACAACTGCGCATATAACCATAGTGGAGGGAGAAACTCGCCGGTGTGGCAAGGCAGCGTTGAACAAAGTCTAACCGATGTTCACCGATATGGCAGACTCGCTCCAAGCAATGCCTTCAAGTGACGTAGGTGCAATCCATGTACAAGAGATGCGAACACTTGGTTACAGCGCGAGGTTCTGTCTCTACAGTTTGGACATCAGTGTCACGTCTGTGACTGCCTGTGGTTTAACTCGAACCTCTCTGTGCTGAGAATCAATGTAGAAACAACCTAGCATCACCTAGCTAAAGCCTAGCAATGACCTAGAAGCAACCTACATCACCTAGCGGCGGCGAGAAGACCCCGAAGCGATGGAAGGCCTACGCCATCTCCTTTGTCATCCACCATAAATTTTGTCAAGTCATCACACGAGAAATTTACGTCAATGTGTGGACAAAAACTACTAAGCACAGACAGTGCTATAGAACAAGAACGCACTGTGACAACAACGCTTTGAATATGTCCTAGGTAGCTGTTTTCATTTGCTTATTTATGTGAATTTCAGCACTGATAGTCTAACACGAATTAGCAACTCCAACTTGCCAATTTTAGCACATTGCTGAGGTCCCTGTTTTGAGTGCAAAGACATACAGCCAATGCAGCAACTGCAACCACATGACCCTTTTTGCCATGTCATACTGATTGCAACACCATTCGTTGCAGTAGTGGCCATAACACCCAGTACTATTTAAATCACCAGAAGATTCATTTGGTAGGTTTCATACAATAATTACCACAAATGGTATAGATGAACGAGAAAGTCTCAAACTACTCTGTTGACCTGAGCGACTAAGTAGCCTGTGTAACAGTGGCAGTGACTTGCATAAAGAAGACCCAAGCCCTAGACCAAGCATTCTCTTTTTTTATTATACAGCTTGTGCCCTCAACACTTGCTTTTCCTCTCCGTTGTTGCCCGTGGGCTACCATTTTCAACAATGACTGATGGAGACTTCAATGACTACTCTACATAACTGTTTCGCCATGTGTGTGCTCACTGCAAGTAGTCAAGCAACAACTTGCTTCAACAAAACAGACATGCCACACCGAAACTCGTGCTGTGTCATCCTTGCTTTTGTGCCCTTGTCTTGTCATGTCTCCGGCTCTTCTATCAGCTTCTGTATGATCAAGGAAATCTGTAAACAAATAAAAAAAGACTTAGTTATGCATTCCTTGCCTTAGCATTTCATATCTGTACATGTACGCCCAATCTCGATAACTTTTTCAGTCTTTATAAAAGCACTCATGAGTTGTGCAATATATGAGTCAGGGCCAGTGATGTTGCCACTGTTAATGTGTACAATATGGGACTGATATGAGAGAAGTGCAGGCACACACGAGACCTGAGAAGACCGAGAATAGAAGATCATTCTATAACAGACTCTTAATAATGGTGAAGAGTGCATGTCCGTTCAGCACATCCGCAAATGGTGAAGGGCTTTTGCTGAGGGTCGCATGGAAGTTCACGATGAAGAACGGAGTGGAAGACGCGCCAGTTTCGGATGCGATTGTCCATAAGATCACAGTGAGCTGTTCAAAGATCGGAGGGTCACTGTCCGTGAGCTTGTTGAACGCATTCCTGAAGCTTCCCGTGGCACAATTTAAAGAACTTTAACAGAAACGTTGAGTTTTCGCAAGGTGTGTGCTCGCTGGGTCCCCCGGATGCTGACTGACGGACACAAGGAGCAGCGCCTTGACTGTGCTCGCAAGTTTCTTCAATGTGAGGGGGGAGGCAACAAGGAGAAGTTGTTGGACTCTATAGTCATGGGAGATGAAACGTGGGTGTTTCGTTACACCGCCAAAACAAAACAACAATCTCGTCAGTGAAACATTGACCAAACTATGGCGAGCAATCCAGAATCGCCAGAGAGGACGACTGACGAAGGGAGTAGCACTTCTTCACGACAACGCTCGACCCCACGTCGCTCGTCAAACACAGGAGCTTTTGAAGAAATTTGGGTAGACTGTTATGCCCCATCCCCCGTACAGTCCCGACTTAGCCCCCCAGCGATTATCACCTCTTCCCTAAGGTAAAGGAACACTTAGGCGGCAAACGCTTCAAGAGCGACGATGAAGTCCAAGCAGAGGTCACACGCTTCCTCAACGGGTTGGCGGGAGACTTCTTCAACTTAGGAATACAAAAGTTGGGCACCGTCTCCAAAAGTGTGCCGAAAAAAATGGAGACTATATTGAAAAATAGACAGAAGTGTAAGCGTTTCAACGACACATAAACTAATGACAATACGCAATGTTTTCTATTTATAAAAATATGGGAACCTTACTTTTGGTACAACCCTCGTATATAGTATGACAGACTCTAATAATAAAGCTGCTGATCACGCGCAAGTTCAAAAACGCTGGTTAACTTAAAATTTTCTTTTAGTGCTGCTTAACAAGTGTGAAGGGGAAAATGATTGAATTCTGAGATTTTACATGCCAGTTTGCTTGGACAGTGACAAGCTAATTGTCTCGGTCACTCTCCATGGCCGAAATGGATTTAATTCTTACACATGCATCAGGTGCAACAGTGATGGCCTGCTTCAGTTCGCCATGTTTTACCATCTGGGCTCTTTTGCTAGTAGTCTTAGTAGACATGAGTGTGCAATGGAAAACTTGGAATATAGAAGTGACATTCTTTCCTAGAAGTAAAACTGTTGGTAAAAGTTAGCATATGATGCAGAAGAACTGACATTTCGGCGAGCTGGATTCTGTTGAACATATTGGGTGGATTCAGCGCAATACAACGAGGACACAGATATGAAGAAGGGATGCGAACACCAGTGCTGTTCTCACAACTAACTTTATCAGCGCAGAAACATATTTTAAAGCACAACCTATAACCACGTGACCACACGCCGATGACGTCAAACAGAGGATAAAAGCAGAAGATTGAGACTAACTTGAACAAACTGTATCATGTGACAAAACTATCAAGAAAGAAATTTCTCTGTCATGCAGGGCTAAAGAAGGCACGCTAAAGAAAGCCCGATCCACATGCGCGAAAATACACGCAGTGTCTGCAGATATCGCTGTACACCCATGTTCATTACAGTGTCTAGCCAGATGTGAATAAGGATTGCCTACTAGTGAGCGTCTATGTTCCTGTAATCTATTCAAATAGCGGCCCGTTTGGCCTATGTAGACGTGGCCACACGAGAAAGGCACCAGATAAACAACAATCTGCTCTGCATGGAACTATCGAGGACATATGTTTTACCTTGCAACGTTTCTTATTTACACCTGTTCTTTTTTCAAGCAACTTCCTGTCAATTATTCCACAAATGTCTTTCATTTTATTTGGGGCTGACAAGAGAACTTTAATGTTGTATCTTCCTGCAACATTTTTTAGCCTGTGTGAAAGTTTACGTGCATAAGCTATGACGACAAATTTACCTTTTTCCGTTGGCACTGAATTAATCTCTATGGTGTGTGTTACTTTTATTCGTTTAATGAGCTTCTGCACGTTCATCCTAATGACATTTTCTGAAGACCCTGCCGATCTGAGATGCTCCATTTGTCGTGCAAAACTTTACGAGATTAAATGAACACACGTTTTAAACAAAGCCGAGAACAAGCTGGAAAAAGCGATACCACTTTTTACAACCTTTTAGGGATGGGCGAATATTCGGCGTTTCGAATATTTGAATGAATATTACAGTATTCGAATTCGCTTCAATACGAATTTAGATTATTCGAAATTTCGAAGTATTCGAAGTGAACGAATATATGTATAGTACATTTGACCGCACATAACAACCTGTAAAGGTGGTTCCACTGCAGTGTCTGGTTGCTGTGCCGTGAAACAACCCATCCAGGGGAAATCTGCACTGCCGCGAAGCGACACTTCAAGGTTAAATGTACATATTTTTTTTTAAGTTTAAAAGCGTGTTATACGGGCTTATATGCGCTAAGTATAGTAATTTTTAAATTGGAGCATATTGCACCACTTATAACTTGCACCCTACTGCTATCTTGATACTATTCAAGGCTGCTTCATTTCAAACCAAAAAAATGACATCCACTCATACCTAGTTCCAGTCCTCAAAATATTGTGCAAGGGTCATGACAAAAATGCTCATTTTTTTAATAATATGCGGTATATACTATATGAACTATTCGATTCGAAATTATTCGAATCGCGGCCTAACGGGCCGCTGTTTGAATATTAGATTATAGGAACAAACGCTCACTAATAGGCAATCCTAATCCACATCTGGCTAGACATTGTTAGAGTGTACTAGAACTTTTGAGTGGCGCGACCGAAACGCTCTCCCCTTGCTTTCCCATCCCCAACTTGCGGCGAAAGTAGCGGCGGCGCTGCCATCGCCCAATCTTCCCACTTGGCTTGCTCGGCGGCATGGCCGGCATCTCTCTTTTGGTTGCGAAATGTAAAAAAAAAAAACAGCGTTTAAACATTGTTACGCGCCAGGTTGCACAAATGGACATCCGTGTGTGCAACAAAGTCTCAAGTTATCCCTTTTTAAGGCCCCGAATGACGAAGAACAACGACTCCTTTGGGAGCGGAACCTCCATCGGCTTGACAAACCGCTTGACGCCGATTGTGCTGTGTGCGAATTACATTTAGAACCGCATTTCATTGTGAGAGACTACGTGCATATTATCAATTTTGCTGAAGCTACTTACATGCAGAGATTGCCTATGCATACCTTATTAGAAGCCGCTTAAGCGAAGATAAAATTGAAAACCTCTTCGGTATTGTCAGGCTGTCATCTGAATGCAATGCTCATCCCACTCCGCAACAATTTCTCACGACCAATAATTGTCTAAGCTGTTATAATCTTGCCAAGAGTGTTGCTGGATCACACGTTTCAGAGGGGGTTGTAAGCTCGCTTTTCACTGTCGCAGACAAGCCTGCTAACTTGTATAAGCAGCAGCAACTGATTGACTTGTTGCTTGATGAAGGATACTTGGAAGGTGCTGAAGGTTCGCTTCATAGCAGCTCTTTGACTGCACCAGACCACCCATACGTCAATCAGCATAGCGACTCCAGGCTTACGTACTATGTGGCAGGCTATGTTGCTAGAACATGTGTGCTCCAAAGTGCAGTGCATGCATGAATGAGCTTCTGCTGCCTTCATGAGATGGCCAGTACCTAAATGGTGCTGTTTTCACAAAATCTTGTGATTTCGGTGTTCTTCTGTACCCTTCACAGAAAGCTTTTGTTTTTACTAGTGAACTTGAATAAATTTTCACTGGTTGTTTTAGTAAGAGTGACTTACACAAAGACAGCATCTTGGATGTCTTGGCAGTAATCAACAGGAGAAGCATTTTGGGGGTGTTGGCTGCAACGAACATTGCAAGCCATTGACTGCTCAGCTGATCCGCTTTTATGTGGTCACACGTATGCATGTTTATGTGAAGGGTTTAACACGTCGCGGGATGAGAAACAAAGCGCACAGCAGTACCTGAAATTGAGTAGGTTATAAATTGCTACAGTGGCGTAAAAAGGATGTCATTTTTCGTGCATATTTTATTGCACTCCTAATTTTTTTAAGGTACACCAAGAAGAAAAACAATTTTTCCGAGAAGAGGCTTGTAAGTGAGAGAACGTGCAAATTCTGACGCGATATCTCAAAATAAAACTTAGATTTCGAATCTTTTTGTATTAATAGCAGCATTATGGGTGTCGGAGCACAATTAATCGATCTAAGCCGATTCGTGGTTCCACTTTAGTGTCCCTTCAAACGACTTTGCAAACATAACATATTTTTCTTATTTAAATGTATTTTGGAAAAACAACCTAAACACTGTCTTTGTGTTTTCTTTGTTTTATGTTATTTTTGTATCCTGGCTCTATAATTTTGTTTTTTACAATTTGCTAATTCGCAAATGTATTGTTTCATAAATATGCAAACCTTGTATTTTTGTGTTATCAATGATTATTATCATTACAGTTACGACTCTGCTTTGCAGTGGTGCTGCGTTTTTTGAACTCTCAAAATCTTCCATGACTATGTTTCACTGAAAGCCTTCTTCTGCAGTATTACGTATTTGAATTTTTGTGGGTCCTACAACAGTGAATCTAATCCCATATTTCAAAATCAAAGGGAGGTTTGGAAGAACTCTGCTGTTCTTCAAACAATGTCAATAAAGCCTGCTTTTTTGTCGTGTGTGCACGCAGCCACAAGCAACGCGCCCTTTGATTCCAGCTTTAGTGTTTTACATGGAACGGGCCAAGAGTTCTTCGTTTTGTGGGCAGCATACTCATTTTTTTTTTTCGGGGAGATGGGGGGGGGGGGGGGGCTTCCGTTGTGTACCAGCCAGCTGGTTTCTCATTTAATTGTACACTGTAAAACATGGCAAAAAAAAACGCGCTCCTTATACTGTATAATGTGCTATGCTGCTTCAGTGCGGTCAGCAGCAACTTCAATAACAATAATGTCAAATAATCTTTATTTACATTAATATTTATGAAGGAGAGGAAGTATAAGAATAAGAAAAAAGCGGGAGATCACGGAGAGGCGCCAACACGTACGCGGAACGCCTGCCAGCCATCCGCCCGGGAAGATTGGTCGACGCCAGCGCCACCGCATCATTCCACGCTGAAACGCCCGCTCCCAAGCAGCCACTCGCGCCACTCAAAAGCTTCTAGTACACTCTAACATTGTAATGAACATGGGTGTACAGCGATATGTAGCGGCATCGTCATCCCTCACGATCATCATCATCCTTTTTACCACTTACGCGCCGCACCTCTCGCGCAGTGTATGCTCAGAGCTCGAGGCGCGAGCAGGAGAACGAGCTCACGCTCCTGGGGGCTGGACGCCGGCAGCCGCTGCCATTCTGCTTGTACTAGGGCGTTCGAATAAAGTGGCGAGACTTCGGCACGGCCACGTCGGCCGCCTTCACGTCTCTCTCTCGCTACAGATATTTGCAGACACTGTGTGTATTTTCGCACATGCGGATCAGGCTGCCAGAGAAATTATGGAAGCTTTGTAGTCACAAAAAGGGCCCTATAGTTGTGTAAGTGTGCCTTCTTTAGTAGGGGTGTGCGAATATTCGAAATTTCGAATATTTTTCGAATAGTGTTTGCTATTCAATTCGATTCGCACTGGAATTTTACTATTCGAACTATTCGAACTTCCCAAAAACAAATACAGTCAATGTCGAATTAAAAGTGACCCCTTCAGATTTTTTAATATGCTTCACCTCATTACACTGTCGCATTGCGGGAAAGCTGCCTTTTAAGCTCTGTTACGGTCGAACTTTGCCAAGAGACAGTCAACGTCCGATTGGAAGTGGTCCCTAAATTTACATCGTGCTTCACCTCATCACACTCCGGTATTGCGGCAAAGCTGCCTTTCAAGGTCTGTTACGGTCGAACTTTGCCAAGACACTGTCAACGTTCGATTGAAAGTGATCCCTAGATTTTCAATATGCTTCACCTTATCACACCCCGGTATTGCGGCAAAGCTGCCTTTCAAGCTCTGCTACGGTCGCAAATGTACAAACCCAAGAAAACGCTGGTTCCAACATGGAGATGAAAGATGTGGCAGAGGTGGGGGCTCAATTAAGGCTGTTTTGGACCTGAAATTTGGGCAGGAAGTCCGAAAAATCGAAATCCGAAGCTTTTTAGCATCCAAAATTTCACATGTTCTTATATATCGACGTCTACGAGGCAATTTGGAACTCCGGACTTGAAGGGAGCACACACCCTTGTCCGCCACATCAGTTGGGCTTCCACAGAAGTTGAAAGAGGAGGAGAGGCTGAGGAAATGGCATCTTTGCCTATCACGTGTGAAGTGTTGTCGGCAACACTTTCTTTGCACCAAATCATGTACATAAATAGAATTCGGCCTCTACATTGCCTCATTCTTGATAAGACAACTATGAAACACCACCCCGCCAGTGCTTCATCAACCTAGCGAAAAGAAACACTTTCATGTTGCTGTCTCATAAGAATATGCTTAGAAATCCTCTAACTTTTTTTTCTGCAATTTCACTTCGAAGTATTCGAAAAAAATTCTAGAAATATTCGAGAAATATTTGAAAAATATTCGATTCGATTCGCACTCACACTTCAATATTCGAATTCGCTTCGCACCCAAAATTTTGCTATTCGCACAGCTCTATTCTTTAGCCCTGCATGACAGAGAAATTTCTTTCTTGAATAGTTTTGTCACATGATACAGTTTGTTCAAGTTAGTCCTTATCTTTTGCATTTATCCTCTGTTTGACGTCATCGGCGTGTGGTCACGTGGTTATAGGTTGTGCTTTAATAAAATATGTTTCTGTGCTAATGAAGTTAGTTGTGAGAAGAGCACTGGTGTTCGCGTCCCTTCTTCATATCTGTGCCCTCATTGTATCGCGCTGAATCCACCCAATATGTTAGCATATGATGTTTGTATATTCCTTTTCTGCATTTTTGTACTGGTTGCAGTGAACTTAAAAAAGAAAGCCTGCAATACAACGCTATCATAAGCTCGAATTTATACAGAGAGTGCCACAAGGTTTGCTCAAACAAAGTTCATGGAGTTTATAGATTTTTTATTGGAAACAATAGAAATGACAACACATACCATGATAATTTTTTGTTTTTTGCCAAAACAAGAATTGTGCCACAGGACTTTTAGATGCGATTAGTGTGCCCATATATGTTCTCAAAGAAAGCAGAAACGCACCCACTGTATTCACGTATCAACTGCACAAAAAATACAGACAATTCGGAGCAAAAGTTGAGGTGCGGGTTACACGAGAATTTCAGAGTGTAAGCTAACTTCATGGCAATGCAAAGAAGGTGGCTTCACGGCAATAAGCAAGGATCTTTTTTTCCTTTTCTTTTTTTTTCCTGCACATTGTAGTTAGGAGTACATCTTGCTACTTGCCGATTGATACGACATGGTAGAAATTTACATCAAACGTTCCACTGCACAGATGAGAAGCCGACTTTACAGTCTCAACAAAACCACCCAATTCTTACTTTACTAGTCCACAGGTGTTATCGAGCAACGCACCAGATGGACATGCTCGTACAAGCACAACAATTTCGGCTCCTGCGAGGACAGGGAGTGAGGTTACCGTGTCATTTTGGAACAAAATGGTGGACCTATGCACAACTCTGCTCTCATTCGCAGAATATACAGGGACATTAGATGATGAGCATCCTGGTAAGGCAGTGCAAAATTAAATGAAGAACACGAGCGAGATGGAAAAACAGGACAGTGCTTCTTCCTCTTGATTGTGTTTTTCGTTTAATTTTGCGCTACCCTACCAAGATGGTCAGTCAATTCTTCTGGAATTAGATGATAAGGGAGGCTATGCAAAATAGGGCTCTGTTCTGCTGATACAGTGTTCAAGTAGACAAAGCATGTAGTTACCAAAGTGTTTGCTGTGCACACTGAGTAAGGAAATAAGTCAAATAACTGTACTGAAGAAAAGAAAGGGATGTGAGAAAGATGAAGAAGCAGATGACCCCTGGATTGACTAAATTTTAGGGTGCTATACAAATATGACACTAAAGAAGCAGCTGACAAGAGGAATACGCTATTCTCAGCTGTTTCCACTTGTCCCACATGTAAGCTTCTTCTTTTCTGCTGTATCTGGTAACTTAGCACCCTAAAATTTTGACTGCCAAGCAACAACCAGGCTCCCAAACAGTCCTTTCATGCCCTTTCAGTGTTCACCTTCTTGGCCTTGACTTGAACAGGGTCAGATGACTTCGTCTGCAAGTCTTGAAGATGTGCCAGGAGAGGTGCCCCCTGGCTTGCGAGATTGATGTGGCCCTTTCTCAGCAAAGCTTCGATCAACACCAGAGCCCTCTGGTGGTTTTGGAGGGGGCACAAGGGGCAGAAAGGAACAGATTGTGTCAAGGAATGCAGTGAAGATTTGCATCATTTCACGAAAGCATTTGTGAGAATGTGTCTATATAAACAGATTGCTCTTTTTTTCTTCAACTTTCTTCTCTTAATAAAAGCAAAGCTACAACAAAATGATCGCTTCCAAATGCTTATAATCAATAGCAAAAATGAGAAAATACAATAAAGCATGGCTGTTCCCATATTTTGCATCAACCATCAAAATGCACATACGAAATGCGGGGCAATGTTTAGTGAAGTAATAACGACTGCTCACATTTATTTTTAAAGGCCATGAATGCCCACTTCCCAGGCATAGATTTGTGTGTTCAATGATTTCAGAATGAACATAAGGTTTTCATATTTTGGTTTTACAGCAGAGCTGTTATGCTCAAGGTCTGCCGTGTGCGTTGATAGGATGAGAAAATCATCATCATGAAACGACACGTGCTCTCTTCATCCTCCTCTGCTTCACTCCCAGAACACAAGCGCCGATTTGTCCGGCGTGGATGCAATAACTCTGATGGGCGAGAGACCGAGTACACAGAGAGAGAGAGAGAAGGAAAGAGAGAAATTCTTGGCGAAAAAAATTTCTTGGTGAGGTGAGATTCGAACCCACGTACCCACGATCCGAAGGCGAGCGTCGTAACCACTCGGCTACCCAGGCACACTAGCAGAGCACAGCATAGCCTTTCATAGTATAGTATAGTATAGTATAGTATAGCATAGTATAAAATAGCAAGAGGGTGGGAAAGGGAAGTGAGGGGGAGGGAGACAGTAAAGCATAGGACAGAAAGAGAGAAAGACAGAAGGGCGAACAAAGAGAGAGGAGACAGAAAGAAAGAGGAAGTGAGAAATAGAGAGAGAGAGAGAGATCAGAAAAGCAAGAAAGAGAAATAGATAGAGAAGGAAACAGATAAAACAGTGACAAAAAAGAAAAAGAGAGCAAGCATAGCCATGTATAGAGGTGAGAGGGTAAAAGCATGGCCAAGCCAGGACCAGCTAGGTGCCCAGCAGCTCTGCTGTGACCCAGCCTTGCGCAACTTAGTGCAAGCTGCGCAAATTTTTTTATTGGAAGAATATTGGTTATAGGCAATTATTAATTCAATACAAACACGCCTGGTTCACAAGCAACATCCTGCCACAAGCCAACAAGAGATGTACTGAACACAAATCTGATCTATCTCAATATTTCGAACAAACTAGGTCTTCTTCATAGTTACTTGAGCTAATAACTTATTGCAAAATGGACCACACGTCTAAACTTAGAAGAGACATTCGATGGACGTATTAAATGCTGGGGAGTTACATTTCAAAACCATGATATGGTCATAAGGTACGTCACTGAATTACACTATCTCACTGCCATGTCACGATGTAGATTATCTAGTTCACCACCACAAAACACACTAGTGTGCACAAACGGTGGGTATGGTAAAAAAACAGCTGCTAGGTAGTTCCAACTCCCCTCAGAACTAGGAGACAATACAGCAGCATACAAAACGTGGATTCACATCACAAAGAACAAACCATAATTCATACTGATGAAAAAACAACACAGCACCAATGAACGTTAAGATGTTTTCATTTAAGAAGCGTTTTGGCCGTGTGTTGTTCCTCAGCAAGACTGGATTCTGTCCGAATGCTGATTTAGAACAGGGGTCTCAAACATCCGGACCTCTCGCTATTGACTCGGCCCACACATGGCTGTTTTCGTCCCAAATTAAAAAAAAAATTTTCTTAAGTATGCTCATGAGCTGGGCAGAGGTGACTGATCTCAAGCATGCGTTTGTTTCGTGAAGCACCCCATGCAGTCACCATGTGTTAAGGGAGCGCTGCTACACATTTTCAGCACATGGTCAGAAAACGCTGCCGATCGGTAGTCAAGGCCCCTGAGAACACGCGAGCCAAATATTATAGCGCAGTACGCGGCCTGAATTTACAATTAATTCTCAAAGTCAGCTACAAATCGTTCTCTCTCGACAAATGATGCCATATACCCAAATTCCCGGCTATTGGCTGATTTGAGCATCGTGAGCTGCATAGTTATTGTGGCTGCCCCGGGAGGCCACCCCGTGCCTGCACGCACGCTTGCGATCACACTGAATGTAAGCCGTGCATTCGAAGAAAAGAAAAAGCGCTCAAGGTCATGACGTGCACGTGACGTAACTTTTTTCCCCCGCGGCATCCCTCCCTGTTTAGCTCCGAGCACGCTCGTCAGGACAAGAGAAGAGAGAAAGCAATTACAACCTGCGACAAAATTTCTGCGACTCTGCTCGTACTTGACGGATTCTAAAAATTGTTCCAGTGGTCGATTCGTGAGGCAATACACTCGTTTAATGAAGCCATTTGATGCTTACTTGGAAAAGTGTTGTAGGGTCGCTTCAAAACATAACCGTAAAACAAAAACTATATTTCACAATTGGCGTACAGATTACAGTCATTCTGGATATGAGTATCGATATGTTTCTCGAAGCCTGACATAAAATTTCCTTCAGAAATGACTCGTATATCGGACACAGAAAAGCCCTTCATCCAAATGGCGACATTAGATGACATTTTGTTTTAGTTCATCCCCCACCACCTTCCTCTAACCTTCTTCCCTCTCCAGACCCTTGCGGGGACTAAATTTCGTGACTGCAGCCCATTAGATTACGGTGAGCTTGAGGCCCCTGATTCAGAATATAATTTAGCTTCGAACATTCTTTTATAAAAGTCATACAAAGTAAAAAGAGGAATCCCTTTCTTGTGTTGCGCTTTTAATGGGAGGATAAAAATTGTTTCGCCATTTCAGAAACATTCCTCCACATTGTGGGCTTCTATTTAACTCATTTGCCAAAATCAAAACTGCAGACTCATGAGAATACTAATAAGTCGAACCCGTTTATAACGAACTCGAAAGTGTCGCGAAAAGTGGTCGTTATATCAGTAGTTCGTTGTATATGGACTCGCCCTTAAAAACGTGCGCTTAGCGGCCAAGCCGTTTTTTTTTTTTTTGTGCACTTTTGTTAAAGTGCTAACAACCCCTTCGGTAACAAGCTAAGCCTTTTCGCGTCATGAAGCGACGCCCGCTGCGTGCTCACGAGTGAATTAACCGCCTTTGCAATGAGCCGACACCGTTTCACCGAAGCGCGGTACCGCGACGTGGAGCCGATCATCCCTGGCTAGTTGCGTGCAGCGCGTCGCCTACTCGGGTCGCGGAGTCACTGGCGTTTGTACGTTTTTCGTGCTTGCTTCACTCCGGACCGTGCACGGGTGTGGCGACTACCCTCTTCGTTCAACGCGGCGAAAACAAGTATTTTCCATGCAACGCGCACTCTACGTCTCCGCGATGCTCTCGCGGCCGTGCACCACGATGCGCGGCGCACTTGAGTTGTCACCTAGTCAAACACGCAGTATACGCTCGCTGTCAGTGCATCGACGTTTCTCGGTGTCCACGCCGCTCAACAACACCGAGCTAATTTCGTTTCTACAAAGCGACGTGCACTTTAAAGCGGTCTCGCACGACGCGGCGGCGGCGAACTTGCGAACGGCAGCATGGCTAAGCATGGCGCGCTCGTACCACCGTCAATCCGCAGTGTACGGCGTAGTACGCCACACGCGCAGCCGCGCAGATATCTACAGATGACTGTGATAAGGTTGTCGGCTATAAGGCATAATGGCACGTTCATCGACGGCCGCCACCTCGCCTTCGCTCTTTTCTGATGCTTATCCGCGAAGGCATCGCCGCAATCGCGCGGAAATCGTTATCACCGATCGACCGGTCTCTGCCGTTACCGGAAAGACGGACGACTTTTCGCGGCACATTGTGGCGTCGACAAGTTTAGGGACGCAGTGAACCTTTTTGCGATGGAAAGTTATTGCGGTTATCCTTGCGTTCCAAGGCATTGTTTGGTTCATCGCAGGCGGTCGTAGCTGCAGAGAACGGCGTCAGGAAAGGTTACTGTGCGAAAGCTGACCGCAAGGCTTCATGATGCCTACTATTTTTTTTCCCCACTGCCATTCTACCACTGAAGAAACGCCTGAAAAGTGAGCGACCTCGCTCGCAGCGTCCGAAATCTGCGTGCGGTGCTCGCCGATCTGGGTATCTTAGTCGCGAGTAAACTGGAGCGGGGCACGCGCGAGCGCGCGCCCCTGTCACGCTTTAGAAGGCATATTTTAACTTTTTTTCGCTTCGTATGCACCATACTTTTACCGCGACCGTGTCTGAAGTGTTCGTTGTAAAAGTAGGAGGCTTTGAAAAATGTCCGCTATATCTGGACGCAGCTTCAATGGTTAGCATAGGAAAATCGTAAGTGCACCCAAATATGGTCGTTATAACCGATAGATCGTTATATGTGGGATCGTTATAAGTGGGTTCGACTGTAGTAAAAAGCAATATCTTATACATGGTGTAAATATATGAAACGAAGGTTTCACTTCAGAGCACTGAGGTGCAAGAATACGATGGTCATGACGCCACGCCTTGTGAAATGTTTTCAAAGCCTTGACCATCCTGTATCAAGTGGGCATGAAGCATATCAAGCAAAAAAAAAAGTCCATAGATTGGCATTGTTAACATTGTAAAGAAAAATTTCAAACTTGCATTTTCCAAGAAAATACATAAAAGTTCATAAGTGTGACCCTGCATGTTATGTTTTCCTGTCTCTTACACTCAGAAACACCAGTCCTGTGTAATTCTCATGGGACCATGAGTATTAGATAGCTGTTTATGTTTCCTTTCCCTACTGCTACGTCCAAAAATAAACTGTGATGGCAGCTACGTTAAAAACGTAGTGGAGGACCCTGGATTACTTTTTGGCCACAAACCTACATGAAACTACACAGGTGTTCTCACATTTCGTGGCCATCAAAATGTGGCTGCCGTGGCCGTGAATTAAACCTACGTCTCGTGCTTATTTGTGTAAAGTCTCATCCACTCAGCTACCAATGTTGGGTGCAAGGAGTACACATCTAAAGATGCAGAGACTAGCTACAACTGCGAAAGAGCAAGTTCTCACCATCTGTGTGCCCTGCTGCGGTGCAAAGATCTTTGCACTCAGCAGCTGCACAACCCTGTCGACGTTGAGCACTGCGCTCCTTTCGCGAGCTTCGTCCAGTTCTTGTCGCGAAGGTGGGAAGTCGAGGCTGGGATCGACAAAGGCGTCCACCGACTGCGCCTCTTTCTCGTACAACCTGGGAACACCACAGTCTTAAAATAATCCTGTCATAGTTGAAAAATGAACCTGACTTTATCAGCGTGATAAAAGACAAGGTATGCTTACAACAGCGTTAAACACTGTCAAATGCTTACCCCAGTTATGCTTACACACCAGTTATGCTTACACAAAGTATGCTTGCACCAGTTAAAGATTGTTGGTGATAAGCCGAACTGGGCCATTTACTGGTGGGAGCTATCGTGCTTCTTTGTCTGTCCGATGCTTATCAGTACGGGCATAGACGTGAGCAGGGTTCCCCTTCAGGGGGGAAGTGAAGGTTTGTTGCAGTGCCCCCCCCCTCCACATTATGTCAATGTATGGCGCTGACATTGCATCCCCCCGTGTCGCAGTGCTCCCCCCTCCCTGTTATGTCAATGTGTGGGGCTGACTTTGTGCCCCCCCTCTTAAGTGAATAGGGGAGCGGCTTTCGCTCAACGAAATTTCCTGAAGCTTAGTATGTTAAGTCTATGGCCCCCTCACAGGTCAGTGGGCTTCATTTTTACCGATTAGGAACTACGTAGGCCCTAGTAGAGACTGTCAGAATATATGATGTCACGGCGTCTGCTGCGTAAATTTGAAGGTGCGTTTTATCACTTACCAAGAGTGTTGTCGCAACAAGCGTTGTGATTTTGGAATTGTAAAAGAGTAATTTACTGATAATAGAAAAATCGTTTTTCTCTTCAGTGTCAATTTGAGTTTCTTCCACCTACATTGTGCATACATATACGTTTCACATTTTATCTAAAAAAAAGAAACACTTTTCTTTATGTGGGGCAATATATTTGGAGAAGCTTTATGAGGGATAAGTAATGAACTTTTCTTGCTTCTTGCATACGGGGCTACTTGATTTATCTGAAACAGGCGAGCTAATAGTAAATAGACCAGGCGCTTATATAGTTGACATATCGCTATTCTGTGCTTTATTTGCATTCGTTATTATTTTATATCCCAAATGTTATTCTGTAATCGCAGAAATAAATGTAATACAATAAATTTACACCTCTAATTTATCATCGCAATAGCGATCACAGAGCTCCAAAGCGGGGAAACGTACTTGAAAATTTCAGCCTTAATCAAAAGGACTTAAACAGAAGGACTTAAACATTAAGCAAAACAACTGCACGATGTCTCATTCTATGGAATTCCTATAAAGACACCTTCTCTTTCCATGGTTCCGTCACGGCTTCCAGCGATTATGTGGCGCGAGATGGACATGCACAGCCTGCTTTTTGTGCCCACATTGTTAACTTCTGAGCTTTCGTCTTGTTCCGCTATATCAGGGGTCTCAAGCTCACCCCAGCTAACAGGCCGCATTCCCGAAAATTTACTCCCGCAGGGGAAAGGGCAGTGACGAAGATAAAGGGGGGAGGGGAGAATAGGTCGCAACCCAATGTCAGCTAACGCAGCCATTTGAAATAACTTTTCCATATCTCATATATGGGTCATTTGTGAAGGGTGTTTGGTGGCAGAATTCCAACATATGGATACCTATCTCCAAAATGACTGAAATCAGGACGCCGATTCTGAAATGCAGAGTTTTATTTCACGGTTATGTATCAACAGATGGTGGCCACAGGGGGTGCCTCACGAAAAAAAAATATTTTAGCCCTGCCATGCACATAGGTCAGCAGGAAATGTGGGCCTCACTCAGACTCACTCTTGGAATATATTTTAGATGCGAAGCCGCTTTTGCTCGGGGCTGTGTCCGTCGTCGGTGGTGGCGTCCGCGCTCCTCTGCGCATGCGCCTACTCTCTCTCCCACTCTCCTCCTTTACGCAGTGTTTAGTCGCCTTCTCTCCTCTCCTCCCCCGCGCTGTAGCCGCGCCGCAGCCAAATACAGCCTGTAACCCACTCTCTCCTCTCCCTCCCCCATTTCATGTGTATACAAGCGCGTGCACTCGGTCGGCGTCCGTCATTCTTGCTTCGCTCCCGTTCAGACGAGTTGTAACGTCAACGTCGGCGCCACTCGTACACTCGGCGCTAACGGAAAGCAACGCACAAACACAACGTAATGATAACACAAACACTAAATACAAACATCACATACTAACGGAAACGCCGAGTGAACGTAACGGAAACTTGGTGTGCGCCCCCAATGCTGCTTCACATTCCCTCATGGCTCCCTTGAGTGGGAGATGGTGTAATTTTTGCCCTTAGGGCTCATTCACACTCAGACTCACCAAAACTTTCCTCAACCGGACTCACTCGGACTCAGACTCATTCAATTTTTTCTCAATCGGACTCCCTCGGTCTCAGACTCACCTAAATATTACTCACTCGGACTCACGGCTCAATCTGCATGTGAGTTAGTCGACTCCTGAGTCCGTTAGAGTATGATTAGGTTTTGCAATCAATATGTCAATGCACTTAAACGCCAATATCTCGCATAATCGATGCTGTACAATGCGCATTTTGATCTACCTTCACATACGAGCTATCAATGATTGCAATTCAGTAAGGACATTTTTATTGAACAATACGACTCACACGAGATATTTTTATCAAGAACTTCCTTTGAAAAATTTTGTGGGGGCAGGGGGAATCAAGGCACACCTCTGGTCAATCAATATTGAGCTGGCGTATGAACGCTAGTGCGTTGAAGTATCTGTGAGTAGAAGTGAGTATCAACGTGAGCCGTCATGAGGCTGATAGTAATGCTGAAGCTGAGTAGTTAACTCATGCCTGTGTAGCTTAAGAACGTACTTATAAAGAAAAAAAATGGGACGAAGACAGTCATATGCGGGCTGCAGGCGGTAGTGGGAGGTCCGCGGGCTGCGTGTTTGAGACCCCTGTGCTATAGTACAGTGCGAGAGCCGCAACAGCGTTGGAATGTGCAGGAATAGCATAGGTCCATTAAAGAAGGCGTGGGGCAAGGTATAATCGCTTGACGAAATATCTGGTTTGAAAAAAAAGACAATTACGAATTCCGTGCCGGGTGATGTCCCTTTACTTCGAACCATATGCACCCAATGAGTAAGCGTCGAGAAGCTTATCCGCGCCTTTATTACCAAACTGGAACGAACCCTGAAAATAGATAGAAATTGCTTCATCTACCTTCTGCCAGTTTTACTCGCGTAATCCAATGACCACCTTCTACCAGTACAACTTCGTTAGGAAGGCATAAACCATTATAATATGTAAAAAAAGAGCACGGAACCGTGCATAACTTACACAGCTGAAAACTGCAAGAAGAAGCCCTCAAAGAGGAGTTTTATATATGACAGTGGCATGACGTTCGAAAACGAGAGAAATGAAGGGATGAGCTGGACAGCTATTTTCATTCTGCAGAGGCCCACAAAGATATTCTAAATTTGCTCCAGTGGTGAAAGTTAAGAACAACGACTGCCGACGCCTTCACAATTCGCAAGGCAGATGTGCTGCCCATAGGCGTGCGCACAGGGGGGGGCAGCCGCCCCCCTAATCACCTAAGAGGGGGGGGGTGCTAGATCTGCCCCGTACATTGACCCTTCTAGTCACCTAAGAGGGGGGGGGGCAAAATCTGCCCCATACATTGACTTAGAAGGGTGGGGGGGGGTACTGCGACGACCCTTGCCCCCCCCCCCCTAATGGGGAACCCTGCGCACGCCTATGTGTGCGCCCCTGCGACTAGCGCAAGTAGTGCGAGAAAATTTACCGCGGCAGGGTATGTGATGCAACGGTGCATGGTGTGCTTAAAGCCGCAATCCCTTGACAATTTGATTTTTTGCACAATAACATGTGAAGAGATAAACTATAAAATGTGCCACAAAAAACTTGGTTGCATACTGTATATACTGTGGTTGCATACTGTATATACCAGCAAGCGGTGTGATATATGAAAAGTAATGCTATGACAAATTGTTGTTTTCTTCCTTTTCTCTGCTTATCCATATTTCTAACAGTACACGTGGTGCACGCAGTTCACTATAATTTTTATATATAGGTTTGTGTATTTACAACAACGTAATAAATTTGGTTTCTTCCTCTAGTTCTCTTGCTGTGGCAAGGTGCTACTATGTTGAAGACAGAGGCTACATATCCAGAAGGGTGCACAATCAGCTTTGTCGTTATGGCATGCTTCAAAGTTCAACAGAGAGTGCAATAAAAACAAAGTGAAGAGGGCATTCTCTGCCTCCTCTGTTTTTATTACGCTCCCTATCGAAACTGAATTTATGCTGCAAATCACTTTCCTTGCTATACAATGTTATCCGCTACAAAGCTCCTTTGATGATCCCCATTGTACTTGCAGAAAAAATTGGTTCAGTATGCCACTGCTGAACAAACATTCATTGTACCCAGTATGTCCGCTCAGCTGTTTCCACCGTGAGCCCCTTTTTACAAGAAATTACCGTAGGTTAAAGTATAATTGTTAACGAAACATGCACCAACAAAGCGTAGATATTTGCCACTTAAGAGCCTTGCTGTCGATTCCATGTTCGGTCAACACCACCTAGATTAGTGGCTCGGGCCCCTGTCGGGCCGGGCCGGGCCGGTAGGCGAAATATTTTCTCGGGTTCGGGCCAGGCCCGGGTTTCGCTTTGAGTCACCGGGCCAGGTTCGGGCGGGTAAACTTGAACGAGTTCCGGGCCCGGGCCGGGCCCGGCGGGCCTAACATCACGGCCCATGCAGTGCTCTAGTCTACACAACATTTTTTGGGGGAGTGGTTGTGTTTCATTTGAAAGTTGTGGCTGTCTGAGCAACACAATGTGCTGTCCACTGCTACTACACAAATTACGAATAGGATGAAACTTGTTACATTTTTTTATCTCGCACAGTTGACAATGTTAATTGTTAGAAAAGTCTCCCATTTTTAAAGGTTACCACTCGATTCGGGAACCAAAATCGAACAGCACTACGTTCGATTCATTATTCTAAGTTGTCTGACATTCACACAACCCTACTTGTCACACATTCACAATAAACCAGATCACCTTCTATATGAACACATCATGTTCAGTAAAGTACACAGCCACAACAGATGAAATCCTTCTTAAACTTAGCACACTTACTGAGCAGCAGGTTCACTAGGAAGTTCACCGGTCCTGTTGGAATCACCGATGCTTGCTGAGTCGCTCACCGTTCCTGACGCATTACCATCGTCGGTGGCCTCATCTTCATCATCATCATCATCCCAGCCGCCTCCGGCACGGCCCTTCTTGCGGGCTGCAGCAATGGGTGCCAAGTAATCGGTAAACCTCATAACTTTAGTTCCATCGCTACTAAATCATATTTCATCTATGCTCGAATGTACTTGTCACATTTGAGCATAGATGAAATAACACATGGCATAATCGTCATACTGGCATAATCAATCATCATACTCAGCCTATGTTATGTCCACTGCAGGATTGATGGCCTCTACCAACTATCTCCAACTCACCCAGCCTTGTACAAGTCGATTCCATTGTAATGTGATAGCGTTAAAGAGCTCGTTTTGCAGAAATGGCGGTGTCGACGTCGGCATCGTTGGTTGTGAGCGAAAAATCGGCGTTGTCCGTGAGCGAAAATTCAGGCTAGATGCAAATAAATAAATAAAATATTTGGTCTGTGTGGGTATCGAACCAAGGCCTTCTACGTGGCAAGCAGGTGTTCTACCATGGAGCCACGCCAGTGCTTGAAAGTACTTTGTAAAAGAATGCTACAAGAATGTCACGTACTGGGAGGAGTCTCCTTAACGCATGTAATATTGCGTAAAAGAATAGTAGAATTGCACCAAGCATCAAAACATGTGAATTGCACGAGTAGCTGGTTTAACCTTATGTAGGTCCGCCTATGTATTTGTCACGGTGTTACAAAAACCAGCTCGGGTATATACGTATAAACCACAAAGAAATAGTATAAAACAAATTTCATCAATATCAAGCCAGTACTTTGCTGGAAAAAGTGGGACACACATGTCCCACTGATTCAGGAAGGTACCATGATGCGATCACATCACCGGGTACTTGGGATGAAACAGCCGAAACAAGTGGCACGAAGGAGCATTTCTCAAGTGATGCAGAGGAATGTTCTGCGCACCTCTTTCCAGCAGTAGAACAGCACCTGCACATTCGCCTTACAAACGTTCATAGGGCTGTGGTCTGTTCCTGTAAAGCTTGCTTCACCGCATACACCAACGATTTTTTGTCGATTTTGCTGTCCGTTCCTCCGCTGTCGAAATGGTCGAGTACTGATGTTGTCCCTGAATATTTGCCCCCTTTTCAAGAGGCATATGATATCAAGAAAATTATTTTCATGCACCATTATCAACAATTATGCTTAGTGAAAAGCATGGCAATTTCGCAAAGGACTATGTTTGATGCATTTATCGGTCAAGTTACTGCCCAAATCTACAGCAACACGTGATGACTGGGAGCTGAAATCGCCTCTCTAGAAAACCAGAAAAAAGAGAAAATTACCTCGCATTTGGAGTGACAGATTTTTTTAACAATCTGAACGAGAGGAAAATTCAGAAGCTTCGTAAGAAATGTAACAAATTTCAACAGCATTGTGGCACTACTGCCACCTTTCGAAACCACTGTAAAACAATTTTTCTCAAGCTTACATACACTTAGTTAAGATAGCAGCCACATAGTGTTGCGCTAATTGCGACAGGTTATGTGGGAAAAAAATTTTCTGCAGGAGGACAAGTGGGTTGTATGTGTCCTCCTGATGCACAAAGGGTTAAAGGTGCCCACCATTACAAAGTGTGCAGCTGTACAGGTACTGTGGCACCTTATGGACACTTAGTGGGCACTTCATAAATTTGCAAAAGAAAGAATTATGGCATAGTGGGCACTTCGCAACTGTACATCCAGTAGGCCTTCTAGAATAGCTTGAAACGGCCAATGTTATGTGCACAATTGTTCCTTTCCTAGCAGCACAGTTGAAGGCGATGCGCACGAGGCCCAATTACGATATCACGTTCTACTCTAGAAGGCGAACCTCAAACGTCCTCAAAGTTCTTGTGCCTCCAAATTTCTTCATTTCATCAGTTCACCTAACCTTTTGCCATCCTTGGCTGCATTTAACACTGTGACATGCACTAAATATATGAATTTCATGTGACTGCCATCACGTACTGCCATCTTGGCACCATCCATATGGCCAATAGGCAAAATTCTTGTTCTTTCACACCACCCATTTTGGGTATTATAACACGATAGCATTAAAGAGCTTGTTTCGCAGAAATTGCTGTGTCATCGTCATTGCCTGTGAGTGAAAAATCATCATCTTTTCCGTGACTGAAAAATCGAGACAGATGCAAATTAAATAATAAAAATCTTCGGTCCGAGTAAGAATCAAACCCAGGCTGTCTACATGGCAAGCAGGTGTTCTACTGCAAGCGACACTATTCCTTGAAACTGCTTCGGAAAGAAACACTATCCAAACGTCATGTAGTGGAAGGAGTCCCCTTAACGCATATAATATGCGTAGCAGAAGCGTAGAACCGCGCCAGGTGTCAAAACATGTGAATTGCGCAATGAGTGGGTGTTTGAAAGGCCCACCCATTACAAAGCACTCAGACATAGTTAATCATCATCAGCTGCAAAAGCGTCAACAAAGTGAGCAGCTGCGTAGGCTCGCATGTTGCCTTACAGATGCGTAGTGGGCCCTTCGCTGATTCATAAAAGGAAGAATTATGGCGTACAGGGCACTTAACAACTGCACTTGCAGTAGGCATTCTAGGGTAGCTTGAAACAGCCAATGTCACGTGCACAGTCGTTCGTTTCTTTACAGCACAGTTGAGGTATACCTGCACTGAGAACTGAAGCCAGGCTAGCAATTGAGAAGGCGATGAGCATGGGGCTTGATTACACTATCGCATTTTACTCTTGAAGGCGAAGCTCAAGCGCCCTTCAAGTTAGTTTTTCTTCATGTTGGGCTGTCTGTAGCAGCGAATATGCACATTTAATGATAACTATGGAGAAAGAAATGAGAGAGAGGACATTACAACAAAGGCATGAAGAGGACAAGGGGTAAGCAGTACAAGCTATAGGCACGTTACATCAATGGGACATTGGAACTGTTGCTGATGCATAGTTCCCTTGCATGTTCCTATATTGTTCATATTTATATGTTCCTATTTACATGTCCTTAAATGTTCCTATCTCTGCATATCACATATCTCTGTATATTTACTTACATGTACGCCCATACCTGCCATAGCCCTAATGGGCTGCAGTATGTATAAATAAGTAACAATAATAATGAATAAATGTTGATGCCGTAAGCTGCCCGGTAAGGGGTAAACATGACAATGGTTCCATTGCACAGATCTTGCAGAGAACTGCCAGGAGCGTTCCATTGCTTCTCTCGACTAAGCCATTGTCTTCGGGATGATAGGCAGTTGTGAAATGAAGTTCGACCGAGTGGAGGCTCATGACCGACTGTATGGAGACTCATGAAGTGCATGAATGCATTGGACTCTAAGGCTGAGCCATGGTTCGAGAGGCAGTAGTCTGGCATGCCATAGGTGTAGAACACATTGTGCAAATGCTTGATAATGTCGCGTGTAGATGAAACTGCTGCAGGCACGATATAGCGGGTGGCAAAATCAACAACACTGAGAATGTACCGGTTTGAGTTACTGGGTAATAATAATAATTGTTGGGGTTTAACATCCCAAAACCACGATATGATTATCAGAGACGCCGTAGTGGGGGGCTCTGGAAATTGTGACCGCCTGGGGTTCTTTAACGTGCACCTAAATCTAAGCATACGGGCCTCAAGCATTTTCACCTTCATCGAAAATGCAGCCGCCGCGGCCGGGATTCGATACGGTGACCTGCGGGTCAGCAGTCGAGCACCATAACCACTAGACCACCGTGGCGAGTTGAGTTACTGGGTGGCATAGTTACATGGTCAATTGCTACGCTGTAAAATGGAATGTCTGTGGTAGGCATTGTGCCAAGAAGACTGCTGTGCGAGGTAGGGCAATTGAACTGTTGGCAGCATTGAGAGCATGATAGCTTTCCATTGATTGTTTCATGTCCGGCCACCAATAACAACGATCCCGGACCTTTAGCAATGTACGCTTTGTGTCAAAGTGCCCTACGCCATCATGAAATGCTTGTATATATAGAATGGCAGGACGCAGTTTGCATGAAGCTACCACTGTATACGTTCCCGATGACAATCGGTGGTATAAGATGTCGTCTAGCTTGGTGAACTCGGCTGGGTCCTCTTCATCGCCTAGGCTTGAGAAAATTCTGTTCTGAACTCTCTTAGAATTCTACAGCAAACAGTGCTGCATGTACACTTGAAAAGTACCCACCATACTGTAATTCATATTAATTTTGTGATGTACCCACTACACGTCCGTAAGGCAATGTGTGCACCTACGTAGTTGCACACTTTGTTGATGCCATGATTGATGATGATGATGATGATGATAATGTAATATGGCTGAGCACTTTGTAATGGGAGGGCAGCTTTAACTCTGCGCAATTCCCATGGTGTGATGAGTGGTGAAATCGCACGCTTCTTCCATGCAATATTACATTATGTCACGCGACTTTTTGCCTGACATGACACCTGCATGGGGTCTTTTTCTGAGGGAGTTTCAAGCACTGGTGTGGCTCTGTGGTGTAATACCTGACTGCAGTGCAGAGCGCGTGGGTTTGATTATGCTTCGAACTATTTTTTTTTCTGATTGTGCGTGATAGTAACGACAGACACCAGCAGCAGAAAACATTGACACCAAAATTGGTTGTTCTGAGCTCGTGATAGCTTACGCTAAGTAAGTAATAAATGTGTGGCTCGAGGCATGCGAGCTATGCGCTCACTCTGCCTTCAGAAAAGTGTAAAGTCGAGGCAATTAACACGCATCAGAATGTATAAAATAAAACAGTTGAATTTAAAAGTGGATTCATCTGTGACCTTGCTTATGTGTCTTAACCCTTTGATTGCCAATCCCTAGACAGCTCGGGTGACCACACACGCACAATCCTGAGTCACGGCCGGGCTAGACCGCACGGGCGCTTCTTTTCTTACGGCCTTCTCACCCGCCGCTAAAGCAATGGGAGAGTTTCTCAGTATGTTTCGCCGCCCGGCGGTGGTAGGGGCGCTGCAACCCTGACCGTGCATCTCCTGCGCCGCGCACTCGGCACAAGAGCGTTGCTCGATGTGAAACCGCGGAATGGGGGTTCTCGACAGAGAGGGGGGAGGGGGATTATTCAGGAAGTCGGGGGTAGTGGGAGGATCGTCTCTTTAAAAAAAAGAAACTAATGTTATCAGACGGCTCGCCGCATAATGTAGGTATGCACGTGCCCGTGGAGAATACAAGCTTAAACTCAGTAAAACTGTGGAAGAATCGGCTAACGAGGCATAATGCAGGAGGTTAGCGAATTGGGTGAGTTGGAAAATGCTCATGATGGTTAGCGCAAACGCAACACGGACGAAAAGAAGAAAAAATAACGACACAAGCGCTATCTAACAACTGAATGATTATTGGAAAAATCACAAATATATATGTAAAAGAAAGAGAAAAAACAACAAACCCGCACATGCGCCAAGATAATTGACAGATAAAAACGTGTATGCTAACAAAACTACGCCTTTCCAGGAAAGACACTTCCTTATCAATCAAAGCGATAGAAGGGCAGCTCACGCAGTTCTCTTTCTTGGACATATATATTTGTGATTTTTCCAATAAACATTCAGTTGTTTGATAGCGCTTGTGTCGTCCTTTTTTCTTCTTTACGTCCGTGTTGCGTTTGCGCAAACCATCATGAGGCATAACGCAGGAGGCTTGAAGCACTGGCAACGATCAGAGAGAGAGATAAAAAACGGTGCACCTGTTCTGCAAGCAGAGAGCATCAAATACCTTTGGCCCTTGGTCTCGTTGGACAACGAGGCCGAAATTAAGAGAGGTCGCTTACATAAATAGACGAGCACGCCTTCCCTTGCTAGCTATTTTCTATTTCTTTATTTTTCCAAATATATTTGGAGTGGTTTTCACGGCTAAAAGCTGCAGTCTGCAGCTTGACAGCTCTTTGAAACATGTACGTGAGTTGTATCTCTAAGGGTTGAAAAGAACTGCGTATAGGGAGAAAGAAAGTAAAAAAACAAGAAGAACAAGAGAGGACTCTTGCTGCTGAATAACCCCTTCGGACGGCACGCCCCGAGAGTGGTGGTGTGCATTGTCAAGGTTTTAACACCACCTGGAAACATTAATTCAGGAGACCCCGAGCTCTTTCGCGTTCCTTTTGTTAGCGTCAGGATGGCTGGGCCGTAAAATAAGACACAATTGAAAACGCAACGCACGACACACAGTTAAAAGGGAAAAAGAAGTTTACATTTAATTCTCAACAACTTGGTTGCAACGCAAAACTCATAACACAAAGTCGCATACGCATATTCGCTCAAATCGCACTACTAACAACGCACAACCGCTCTAATCGCACCGCTCAAACGCACAACCGCTCAAGTCGCTCGCACTTTTCAGACTCTCCTCGTCGCTTATTATTATTACAGACCTCGGATGTGACTTGCGCTGCGCTGCTGACGACCAACAACAGGCAGCATCAGCTGTACAAGCTACTGCGAGCACAAGACAGGAACGAACTACACTACCCGAGGCCTGAGTTTCTAGCTCTTTTGGTCAAGATAGTGGTCTTTTTTCAATAAGGCCTCTGAACACCTGCCACGCAGGAATGTGCTAGAAGTTTTGGAAACAGCAGAGCCCTACTTGCAACGCGCTCCCATCTTAAGCTGCCCTGAAGGCGTTGACGACAGCCACTCCCTACGATCCGCAGATCTCATAGCCGAACAATTCCCAAGATTTTTCCTCGTCAATCACTTAAACAAACTGACTGACGCAAACGACAAGCCTTCCACCTACGCACACAAGCCGACTAGGAAGGATTTTAGGTTGTGAACGAGACATTTGTGAAGTCCGGAAAAGTTTTCACTTGAAAGGGTTCAACTATTTGCGAGTGCTTACGAGCAATAAATATTTATTTCTAAACCTCAGAATGTCTACACGTTTAATGGCGGAGAGCTGTACTCCCGGCTCTGGCATTTATACGTTTTTCGATAAGCTTAAGCTCGATGCACGTTGCGCATATAAGAAGTCAAAATAAACTATTTGTGCATCTTCAACGATTACGCAACTTGTTTTTCAACGCGCGGTGAGTGAAGAAGCGCGCCCGAACTCGTGTGCCGGCGTTGCACGCGCTGCACGGAGCGGCGGAGGAGGGTCAGGGTCGCAGCGCCCCCCTCAAAGCAGCGGCGAGAGGCATGTACTACACCCGATGCGAAGGCCGTAAGAAGGGAGCGCGCGCGTGCAGTCTAGCCCGGCCGTGCCTGAGTATGCTCATTTCGCCTCTTTAGAACACTCCCTGCCACTCCCAAGAGAACTCTTGTAAATGCAATGCAGGCACGGCCCACCATCTATGAAAGGTACCTAGAAACAACCAACAATAACTAGTAGTAAAATCTTTCACAACAGATGAAGCGTGTGTTTGTACACACAAGTCGGTTCGCGTCTCTTTGCCAGCGTCTCAGCTGCAAAGCCATGGCGAGGGCATGCCACGTGCACGCTATTTGATGGACAAAAAGGGATTCAGGAGCTCTTGATGAATTCAGACTCTGCTGAAAATGGTTAATTTGTGACTCTGCTACTCTGAATTAGTGCCTAATCATTTAGTTATTATTTAATCGAATGTAATTTGCTTATCCTTGTTAATTTGTTTGTAACAAGTGCAGTGCTTTATTTCATCAGATAATCCTCAATAAAAATATTTACACATCCCAAAAAGCATCCAACTGCATTGCAAACACCAAAGTTCCACACAACATGCAGCAAAAGAAAAAAGAAAACCCGGTGAGCAGTGTGAAGCAGTGCCAAAAAAAAAAAAAAGCCCGGCAGTGAAAAGGTTCAAGGGTTCCAAGAGTTGCCACATTTATTTTAAGTGACACCGTATCATGCAGAACAAGTGGTGACGTTAGCAAACGACATTGAAAATAATGCCAATGAGTGCACGTGAATGGATGCATAATAATGGATGCCTTAACTTGTATTAGCTTTAGTTAAGCGAACCCAGAGAGAGACTGCTTGACTGGTTGATTGATTGATTTGGCCGACAATACATGACTGTCGTGATGCAGGAAACTAAAGGCAATGTTAAGGGTCACCAGACCAGGCCTCCTACATCACAGCAGACATCCTCCATACAACAGCATAAGAAATAAAAACAAGAGGAAAATAACATTTGCAAACAGCTAGCAAGTAGAACCATACAGCAAATAAACACAAGGCAAAAGAAATGGATGGCATAAAATGCATGCGCTGACTGACGACGGGCATACGCTTGAAATAAAGGAGATAAAGAAAAACCAAATTGAGATACCATTTGTGAAGGTATATATACAGTAATGCAGTATGGTTGGTAAGATCTTGCCTCCTGATACAAACTTGCCTTTCTGTGGTTTTGCTGCAACCTTCACTGGCTGCTGTGGAATGCTGGCAGTTTTTACCGGCATGGAAGGCGGGGACTGAACTGTCACGGGCTGAAACTTGGGCAGGTCTTCGGTCAGCAGGTCAGTGCTACCCTTGTCGGCCGGCTTCCCCGAGATCTTGTCCACAACCCTCGCGATCCCGTCAGTCACCTGTTCGGTCAGTGTCTCTGAACAAGCAGAACGGCTGGTTAGAATGCATCCCTTACACTGCCTTGCTGTCGGCAGAACTCTGTACTACATCATGGCGAAGTTTCAGCATGTGCATAAGACAAAGGATACGCTGTAGGGGACAAATAAGCGCCAATTTGTCTCCTACAGTCGGTCTATGTCTTTCGTGCATGTTGAAATTTCACCACGAATAATAACCAAATCGCCCATTTTCAGTTTTATTGTAATACATCATACCCAGAAAAGGGCCTCAATGAAACAGAGACCCACTGTCGTATGCTCTGACTGGGCACTCGCAATACGACCTTTCATGCAAAGCTACAATATCACTCTGTCTTTGTGACCAAATTGAAGCCACACTTGCAGCACCACTCATAGATAACAAGGCAATCGATCTAACTTCTGCACTCCCCATATGTTTACCTTAACCCCTTTGTCTACCACAAAAATGATGAAAAATTATGCCATAGCTATACCCAATATATATACATATATTGTTTTTTTTTCATGCAGTTTGTAGACCTTTTTTTTTCTGATAACATGGCACCATTCAAATGAGCAAGCTTGCTTTATTTCTTAATGTGCTTGAAAGACATGTTTGAAAGAGCCCTTCTCTGCGAGGCAACCATCATTGTCTGAACCCTCAAAGAAAACTAGAGCTGTGCGAATAGCAAAATTTTGGGTGCGAAGCGAATTCGAATAATAATGATTGAGTGCGAATCGAATCGAATAATTTTCGAATAATTTTCGAATATTTCTCAAAACATTTTTCGAATAATTCAAAGTGAATTACAGAAAAAGTTGCAGAGAATCCCTAAGTATGTTCTTGTGAGATAACAACATGAAAGTGTTTCTTTTCGCTAGGTTGATGAAGCAACTGCGGGGTGGTGTTTCATAGTTGTCTTTCTTATCAAGAATGAGGCAATGTAGAGGCCGAATTGTATTATGTACATGATTTGGTGCAACCAAAAGTGTTGCCAACAACACTTTACACGTGATAGGCAAAGCTGCCATTCCTCAGCCTCTCCTCCTCTTTCAACTTCGGTGAAACACCAACTGATGTGGCAGACAAGGGTGTGCTCCCTTCAAGTCCGGAGTTCCAAATCTGCCTCGTAGACGTCGATATATAAGAACATCTGAAATTTTGGATGCTAAAAGCTTCGGCGTCCGATTTTTCGGACTTCCTGCCTCAAATTTCAGGTCCAAAAAGGAGCATTAATTGAGCCCCCAACTCTGCCACATCTTTCATCTCCATGTTGGAACCTGGCGTTTTTCTTGAGTAGCGGAGCTTGAAAGACAGCTTTGCCGCAATAGGGGGGTGTGATGAGGTGAAGCATATTGAAAATCTAGAGACCACTTCCAAACGGACGTTGACTGTCTCTTGGCTAAGTTCGAACCGTAACGGAGCTTGAAAGGCAGCTTTGCCGCAATACGAAAGTGTAAATGAGGCGAAGCATATTAAAAATCTGAAGGGGTCACTTTCAAACCGGACGTTGACTGCATTTGTCTTTGGGAAGTTCGAATAGTTTCGAACAGTAAAATTTCAGTGCGAATCGAATCGAATAGCAAACACTATTCGAAAAATATTCGAAATTTCGAATATTCGCACACCCTAAAGAAAACATCACTTTCAGCTTTCTATACTCAGCGACAACTTTTCTGACAGCACTGTGGAAGCTACAAAACCGAAGCGCATGCCTGCTACCGTGCCAAAAAATAGTACTTAAGTTTACTGATAATTTTATCATTTGCCTTGCTGAAATAAATGGTGCTTTATTTATTACGAGACTCAAACAGTTTCGGAAAGTCGTAGGTAAATACTGCTATTGCTCACTTTGCAAGAATGCTTCTCTTTCCTTTCCATTTCTTACACAGCACCACCTTTTCAGCACGCCCGTTTTCCAAAGTAAACATGGCGTCCATGACGTTGTGGGTCAGTGTGCGGCTGCAAACGCACTGTTTAGTTTTCCAAGAAAAATACACTCGTAATATTAAAATGTGCACTGAACAATCGAAATGTTTCTCCCATTCACACTTTTCGTGTATATAAATTTCTAAACGAGTTAATGGTTCGAGTGAGCAAAACCGAAATCAGCCGCAAGCTGCCGTACTACTTGCGGAGCAACACGAATGTGCGGAAGCCCCGCCTCCGTAGCCTTGGCTCCACTGTCAAGATAAGTTGTCGCCGAGTATAGGGAAGCTTACAGAGCTGTCAACTGACGAGGATTTGACAAAAACACTTCCCCTTGCACAAGGTTTTATTCCCTTGATGCATGCTAGGATAAAGGCTGCCAGCCATGCAGGTGCCAGAAAATGTGGCAATTAAGAGAAAAGGAGAGACACAATTTGACAATTTTAATCATGATCACTTTCTTGTAAGAGGCATTCTAAGAGTGAAGCTCTTAAAGCTCGAGGTAAGACATCAGGTGTCCGCATAAAACCCTCCGCGCCATTGCTTATCAATAACCAAGCCAAAGCTGCGCACTGCCTGGGTTTAACCTCGCCTAGCCATGCATGCGCCGAGGAGCAGCCGCCGCCAAGCCACGCCCACAGATGGAGGCAGTCTACGCAGCCACCGCACTGAGTTTGCCCATTGTGGCGCGAGCTGAGTACAAGCGATGAAAGGCACGCGCTTCTGCCATGGGTGCCACAGCCAGGTTTGCACGTTAGTTTCTGGAGCTGGAGTTTGGACATTCTTGCATGGCCTGTGACAGGCTGTGGTTCGACTCTACTCTGTTTATACCAAGGAAAGACCTAGCATCAGTCAAAAAGGCCACGTTGAAACCACCTAAGATCGACAAGCTTCGCTGTTTCTTAAGCTTTACACGCTAGTGTAAACTTTCTTCAGTTTTGTTCATGATGACAAAATAATAATAATAATATAACAATAATATCTAGGGTTTTCTGTCCCAAAACCACGATATGATTATGAGAGGACGCCGTAGTGGAGGGCACTGGGAATTTCGAACTATCCAGTTTTCTTTACATACACTGACATCACACAGTACAACCGGCCTCTAGCATTTCGCCTTCATTGAAATGCGACCACCGCGGCTGGGATCAAACCACCCGACCTTCAGGTCAACAGCCAAACACCATAGCCGCTACTCTACTGTGGCAGACTTCATGATGACATTAAGTACTTGTCATTGGTTTATATAGGCAGGTCATCTCATGACAATTATAGTTATCAGTGGTAGAGAAAGGATTAAGCTACACATAAAAAAGAGACAAAAAATAATTGAAGAAATGGGTCTAGTAGCTTGCTTTTGTTTTTGTACAAAATATTTAGCCATGTCTGCAGCAATAATGTTATAGAAACCTTAAACGCAATTTTCTCTCATACAGGCTAGTGGTTGCATTCAAAATGTCAGGCGGGTGTTACAAATTGTTGGCTTTACAAATGCTTTCATGAACATTAGGGCATCTCGCAGACTTCCGCAGAACTGATTCACGGTTGCAAATAGCGCAGATAACACATCCTGCCCCATTCAAATCTCTTGTTGCATGCTCTGCACTGTTTATAGCACACATTTGCCCCTGAAAATTGCTCGGGTTGGCCAAACAGACACCAAGGAATAGCGAGCATTCTTTGTAAATAGTAGTTTCACTTTGAGTAATAGATTAGCAACACCAAGCAATGAGAAGACCAGCATGTTAACGAGCTTAACGAAGCATACTTGGGCCTAGTGGTGGCATTTCCAAATCCCTGGTATTTTCCAGTTGTAGCCACCCGAAGCCCCAAGCCCAGAATACGACCGGTTTTCTGCAAAGCATAGAACACTCATGAATAACGAAAGTAACACAGCATGACATACAAACATTTTATTTTGAGCTTCAAGACACGGGAAAAACAGTGTCGTTAGGAGCCAACATTTGCTTGAACTGCCCCCTGCTGATTGACTAAAGCACCACTAAGATAACACTTTTAAAGAAGCAGCTTTGTAGAGTACAGGTCGGCACTAGAATTAAAGGGGCCCTGCAACATTTTCCAAGTTATGATCAAATGGCTTCTAAAAAGAGTTCATAAGTAAAAAACAACACAACGAACGAAACACAAGGAACTAGCCTGTCAGCAAATGTTATTGAATGTTCTAAAAAAAGAGCTTACTGCCTCATGAATCGACTGCAGCAAAATTTTTTCTGAATTTAGCAACACTGACAGTAGCTTGACGTCAAGCTACAGTACTAATTCTGGTGACCTCGTGCAGCAGTCTAGCTAGTTGTGATGATGTCAGGTACCAAAACTTCCAAAATGGCCGCTTGTGGGTCACCAATGGAGCCACGGTACAGAGCAGCCATAGAAACGTCACGATATCTTGTGCGAGCACGAGATGAGAAGCTCATACCGTGTTGTGACATCAGGGTACAGTAGGAACCGAAAATAGCTTTTAAAAACATAGTGTAATTTGTTTTTCACGGTGTACTCACCCTTAGCAATGCATTTTCTAGGCTCTTGAGGACTTCACCTTTCACTTGATGCAAGACAACAACAATTGAAAATTTTCGTGTCAGTAACCCTTAAGGGAATACGACATGCTAACTCGCAATGCCCAAAACAGTTAAAGCATCCACTTTCATTACATCAGAAGAACCTGAATAATGAATTTTTTTTATAATTAAGAAACATGGCTTATCTGAAAAATGCACAACCTAAAATGTGTGATCTGAGTCAAGTACTTCAGATGTTCTCTGTCAAAAATGTATTTAGAGTAGAAAGTACTATTTTAAATTAAGAACTATGAACAAGGATTAATTGTGCTATATTAGCTATAATTTAGATTCGTGTCCTAATCAGTATCATTTAATTTTTTGTTTGTTTATTTCTTAAGTTGTTGTAATATTCTCAGACATTCTAATGTATCACAAGTGGGAAGCTCTTGAACAATATTTCATTAAAGGGACTCTAAAGTGACACAATGAATTGGTTTAGACTAATAAATTGTACTCTGAAAACTCTAATGTTGTTAATTTCAACGTCATAGTAAATATAACATGGGAGCAAATTAAGGTCAAGGTTCCATTTCTAAATTTCGCACCAAAATCTGCACGCATGACATCACGTATTTCAGAGGGCATTTTTCGTATTTTAGTGACACCGGCTCCACGAAATTTCCCTAAACTTGGTATGTTGAGTCTATGGCCCCCTCAGAGGACAATGTACTTCATTGTCACTGGTTAGGAACTATGTAGGAACTAGTAGACGCTGTGAAAATCTGTGACGTCATGTTATTTGGTACAGGAACTTCAAGGTGGTGGCGCTACCTGTGTTTTTTTTGTGCATTTTCTTGCTTACCAAGCCTTTTCTTGTGGCAAGCTTGGTGATTTTTGGTTTGTGAAAGAGTAATTTACTAACATGAGGAAAATCGTTGTTCTCTTTAGTGTCTCTTATTAAATCATTGCTACTTTGAGATATGCATGACAGCCATGAATATAGGGAACAGTGGCGAGGGGATCTTTATTTTGGCTAAAAGATAGCTTCAATGATGCACTTCAACCACTCAGTAGTTATTCAAGATTTTGGCTCAGTAGTTATGCAAGTAGTTATGCAAGAATCCACTGATTTTCATACGAGTGGCACAACAGCACACCTAGTATAGCTTTTAACATAAATAGTACAACATGCTGATTTACATTACATGTACAACATGATGATGACACTGATTTAGGACTGCCAATTGGGCAAATTGAATGTGCTTTGTGGTAGGAAATAAAACACAGCACTAGCACAAGATCACGCTATAAGTTTCCTTCTCCCTTGTGTTAGCACCGCGTTTTATTCACTGGAGCGAATAATGAATATACGAGTGTTCGCAATATTTACTTAGGCACAATAGCTGTGTTTTTAATCGTACATCAATGCAAAACACGACAGGATTGCAAATTGGCTAGCTCAGAAAGTACTAATTATGATGACCAGCCTCCTGAATGTTTAAATTTGTAGATATGTAATGCACTTGCCTATCTGTTTCTATCTCTTAATAAAGTCATTTCTGTCTTCTATCGCTCTTTTGCATGCTGTTCATCATGTGTGTCAAAAGTTTTGTCGTCTTGAACTCTAACAGCCAGCATGATATGGAAAATGCAAGTATGCGAGAAGATCAGGAGGTGAGTTTAAAATAGTGACTTTTGGAGCTTCATGTGTTAAAAAAGAGATATGATTATGAGACCCTTCACAGTGCAAAACTGTTTGAATTTTGATTACTGGGGGTTCTTTAATGTGCAAATATTTCTAAGTTAGACAGATAGTGGGGTTTGACCTGCCAAAACCATGATAGTACGACGATGAGAGCTTCCTGTATTGGGGACTCTGGATTCATTTTGACCACCTGGTGTTCTTCTATGTGTGGCTACATGAAAGTGAGTGGGTGTTTCTACATTTCACCCTTATGGAACTGCAACTATTGTGGCCTGGAAACAAGCTCAAGCACTCATGCTTAGCTGCACAGCACCACAGCTGCCAAGCTACCAACCTTCATCACGTGTATTTTCAACTTCCAGAGCGTGCTGTTTGTAAAAATGCACAACCAACTTGCCCAAGGTTACTTCTCACCATCATAATGCACTGCAGCCATGCTTGCGAGAATGCAAACCGTCACTGTGTTCATCGTTTGGAGCAATTCATCTACCTTGCTGAGCAGGGGGGAGCTGGCCAGAAGTCTGTTGACTCCCAGCACCGTCGCCATGAACCACATGCAGCAGGTCCTTTGAGCAAAGGATACAAAGGAACACGTCAAGAACTTAGAAACTGTGAATTCTTTAACACTGCAGGGAACTGCCTCAACAGCTTTATTCAATCACACCTTACACTAATCCATTTACGGACAAAAAACTGTGCCATCCTGCACTGCCATAACTCGATGTAAGGCTCCCACACTGTGACGTTTGCAATCAAGCCGGGATGTAAGGAATCCTTCATCATACAGGTTATTTCACTCAAGATGTTAGTTCAACAGGTGCTTGACCTATACAATTCTTAATTATCAAACTGTGCAGGTGAAAGTCCCAGTGTGCAAATTTCCATGCAGCATTACATCATTACAGCTTCTAAGTCTGTTCTTCTAAACCATTACAGCACCACTCACCTTGGCAAGCAAGCGGAGGCACTGGTTCTCCGAACCACCACCGGACACATCTGCTCCAAGAAGGGCAGGAAAAAAACATTCGAAAAAAAAAGATCCAATAATTTGATCCAAGCAGGAAAGGCTAACATTTAGTATATGCCCAAAAGCAATGAGCTCACCGTCATTTGCATATCAGTCTTCAAGGTAAAGAACCATGGACATGAGCAAAAAGACAAAAGTCACTATAGACTGCACAGCTATCCCAACTGTTACCTAAACAATTTTTTTAATTCTCTTTCTGTAGACCTAGTAAATTGAAGATATGCAGAATGATGAAATTACATTTCTCCACACTATTAGCTTGCCCCACACAAAATGGTTGACCTCTTGCTCATGCAGGGGCGGTGCCAGGATATTTTTACCAGGGGGGGCACCCATGAAAATTGAGTTCCTTCAGGGGGGCAGGGAGGCTGGAAACTTAGGTGCTCTGTTTTGAATGTGTTCGCTCTTGGGGGAGGGGGGGGGGGGCAAAGCGGGGGCAGGTGGATATCTTAGGGGGGCAGCTGCGCCCCCGTCCCCCCCGCTGGCACCGCCCCTGCTCTCATGGCACAATGGGCTACTGGTACACATGAAAAACAGCGAGCCTGTAGATCCAAACAAGGCAGACGTTCAGGGGAAGATGGAAGGTTGAAGAGGTGAAATATTTATGCTGGGTTGCCCTGAAGAGGACAAGTCCACTTGTCGAAACGTTGGCTCCAGCAACACCCTATGTTCACAAATTTTCAGCGAAAATGTAGTAAACACAAGATGGCGGCTAAGATAGCACCTCTAGTTCTTCTCAACTGCTTTAGTTATGCTATACATGACTTCTTTCCCATATTCCTCTCCCTCTGCACAGGGAAGTGAACGGGACTAAGTGAGTCCAGTTAACCTCCTTTTCCTTCATATGCCCTTTCTCTTTCTAGGATGATATACACCATCATGCGTGCGTCAAATGAGACGCACAGAGAACCTCATTTGCAGAATTTCATGTATCCCCTGTTACAGTAGCGTTGGAAACGCTGCCATCATAAAAAGTCAATGCGTGCTTTCTCAAATCTCAAGAACAGGTGCCAGGTAATACAATCAATGACTGTTTGTCAACAATGCTGCACAGGTGCATTACACATTTCGTTATGTTGTGGTGGTGCTGGTGCATGCAAAAACTGAGAAATTGTTCATGTAAGTGCCCAAGACAGTGCCAACTATATTTTAAAGGGCCATTAAACAACCCCGCAGTACAAAATGTGTTATGAAGCTATAACTGTGCATTGCATGTACGAATGGTCAACTCATGTAAGGCTAGGTGACGTTATATGCATTAACATCAGTTTTATTTCTTCATGCACTGCTGTACATGCGCGTCTATTGTTTGCATGTATGCGCGAAAAGATAAAAAAAAAAAGGTATCTGCATTTGAGTGGTCCTAGGTAAATGAATTCCTGTTGTCTGCTGTCTGTCGGCTCTGCCCTTCAAGCCCAATGAGGCTTTGGCAGGCCAATTTTGTATTACATTGTTACTGTGCCAAATGTCAATAAAGTATTATTATTATTATTGTATCGTGTGAACATGCGGCCGCAAGGATTTTACGAATACGTGCAGTAATAAGGAAGCTACAAGGTATAGAACAACCCGCTTCGGCTGGATTCGGTTTCTCACTCGGCCTTCCTACCCTTCTCGGCAGCCAAGAGGGGTAGGCGTAGCCCGCTGTCGTGACTATGCCCACTTCGGTGACGTAACATGATGTCAGTGCATGGGCACGTAGCCAACGACCGAGCAAGGCTTGCTCCACATGTCACTCGTGTCAAAGCGGCGCTCGGGTCACCTTAGCGGCGCGGTGAAGAAGCGTGATAAATGCACAGCTGAAACCACATCACCGCAGGGCCGAGGCGCTGTTTCGTAGAGTAGAAGACCAATCGACAAAGCCGGTGATACGTAAAGTTGCCCATGGGTAAGATTATGTCACTGCACGTACGAGGAGGATTGGACAGTTGCTGGAGAGGGGTGCAGAAATGGTTTTTTGAAATAGAGCATCTACACTGCGTGCAGCGCTGTGATATTTGCAGAATGTGATCACCGTGGCCTTCTGCACGAATTAGCAAGCTTGTTTGGGAGGCGTAAAAAAAAAGTCTGAGCCTGTTTACTGGTTCTTTAAGATCCCAAACAAGCATTGCAACCCACACAAGTGCTAGCTCCCTACCACATTTCCAGCAATATGAAATGTTAGGTGCTAAGTACCGCATATCCGCGATGCTCCTCACTCGGTGTCCTGAGAGGGTCACTGGAACAAACTGCGGTGAGGCCAAGAACATTCAACTTACTTAGACTTTAATGCCATTAAATAGTGCATATGCCTGTGCGATACCCAAGGGCGAGGCTGGATTATTTCATTTTCATAAGTGAGCAACTCATCAACAAGAAGCTGCTCCAAATGACTTCTAGCCATTAAAACGCTGGAGCATGCTGGAACCATTATAACGCTGCCCACAGTGAGCAGGCTCAATGTCCATGGCACAACAGCAATGCCTAGCATAAACAAGCAACCATATAAATGGAGGCGAGTGAATCAGCACATACACAGACAAAACTATGCTTCACCAACCAGACAAACAGAACTGAATTTACACTAGTTGGCACTGGCTAGACGCAATATGTCGTAGCTTTAAAGCAGGAGTCTCAAACTCATCTCAGCTAGCAGGCCACAGTCCTGAAATTTAGTCCAACAAGGGCCAAGGGAAAATTGGAGTGGGGAGGGGGGGTTGGGGTAGAGGATTTCAACAAAATGTTACCTTACGTTGCCATTTCAATGCCTTTCTGATATCTTGTATATGGGTCATATCAGCAGGGAATTTGACGTAGGTTTCGAGAAAGGTATCAATACCGGTCTGCAGAATGACTGAAATTCACAAAAAATGTTTCCGTATTACGGTGATGTTTCAACACATAGTGACTGCAGTGGGTGCCTCAGGAAAAAAATGCTTGAAACCAGTCCAGTCTCTGTAGTTCCCCCGAACAAAGCGTTGTTATTCGTAATAGGCAAGAAAATAATGTGAATACCATTTAGCAAAGACACTAAAGTTTATTCTTTGAGAATCTGTGGGGTGCTAACAAAAGGTTCGCGGGCCGCATGTTTGAGACTCCTGCTTTAAAGGCACAACAGACAAGTACCTTGTGTGCTGCCATGAGAAAAAAAAAAGGAAGATGGGCTGCAATTGTCCTTTGGAGTTAAAAGAAGATGAGAGATGTGATAAGTGATTTCCCCTTTTCATGTTCCTATTAGCTGTATAACCAATGTATTTTTTAGCAAAAGTGACAGACAGCTGCATGTGTTACGCTTGACCGTTTTGTTCTACGTGTTCTTCTTTGCTTGTATAGCCAATCAATTATTCGCGCTCATATTTTGTTATTTTGTTTTTACACACACACAATATAATCCCGCCTGTGGGACTGACAGTATGCTGAAACCATGTCACTGCATGCAAATGTAGCCGTCATTTCCAAAAGTAGCGGTGTGTAACCAGAGCTAATCAGTGGTGTGCATAATCCCCACTATGGTATCCCAGCAAAAATACTTTGTCCACAAGACATCCAAATCATGTTCCACTGTCTGCATGCACAGCTCTGAACACAAACGGGAAATACGCCGCACACCCTGTTCCAGATATAGAACCCTAAAAGTTCCCAGAGCATGTAGCCTACTGTTCAGGCTAACACATGAATATAGTTAGCTGGTAAAGAAATGTTTTCTCGCATGTTTGAATTATAATCCAAAGCCTGCATGCAGATCATGCAGGTATCACATGTTTTTCTTATGCAATTTACTTTGAAGACTTCAGTTATTTCAGTGCTGTGCTTGTGCCAGTTGGAAGACCAAGATGAATGAGGAATATTCTGATGCATTTCCAGCACATGCTAGAAAAAGGAAAAAAATATGCAAGCACAGAAAGGCAAGACAACAGTAAGAACACTGCTCTTTTGCCTTCCCGTGTTTGCGCATTTTTTTCCTTTTTCTCATATTCACCGCAAATGCATCGATTCAGTGTTACAACTAGCCCAGCTAACTGCTTTAAGAGTAGTAATCTGCACTTCCACGTGCATGTTTGTTATGTGTGCACCCAATGTGTCTGATCTCACCTTGTTAGGGCTTTGCCCATTGCGTCCATCACTCAGCATGTGCTGCAGACATGATATTCACATAGCACACACTGCAAAAGGCCCTGACACGTCTGTCGGATGTACGCAGCACGTGCGGCAGTGTTCATTGTAGGACATGCATTGTTAGTTCATAGGACACTGAAAGTGCAGCCATACAGTCATGCAAAGGAGGTCCAGAGAGCAGATTTGTCAAATCCCTAAGGTATCCATGTCCTGGTTTCAAATGTACAGCTTATATCTACTGAATCTCATTGCAGTCATTGGAATGTATGGTGTGGAGTTTAAGTCCCGAGTGGGGCTCACGCTTTCGAAGCATATAGTCAGAAAGCAAACAATGAAAAGTGTGGCAAGAGAGCTGCTTATAATCAAATGAAAGGAAGGGTGCACTCACTTGCAGCTGATCGAATGGCAGTGTCTTTTCTGGCTAGGATGGAACGTACTGTGGCATGACCATTAGTGAGTACATGATGCAGGACTCTCAGGCACTGCTCAGCATCCAGAACATGGAGATAGAAGAAAATCAATGCGTAACAGTTAATCATTCAACTCTATTCAAGTGATGGAAAAGAAGTAATTTGGTCTGTACACGGTAATGTAACAGATCCTTTAATTATGGCATGGTGTACAGCCTATAACATATTGTCGCGACGTCAAGAGAGAGGTCATAACGCCAAGATCGAGAGAACAGCAGGTCGGTCTTTTTAATATACCGCGCGCAAGCGAGCTTCTCTTCTTTCTTCTTTCTGGCTCCTGTAAAACGCGTATGAGCCTTTTCGCTGTCCTCTTCGTCTTTCTCATAGCAAGCACATGGCATTTGCCTCCCTCCGAAAGAGGCATCGTCCCGATGCGCAGCCCAGGCGCTCTATTTAGAAAAGCGCGCACATATGCACTGGAACCCAACCAGAGTTAGCTGGACAGGTACGGTTTCATCCGCACGACATGCACGACTTCGGGTGAATGCTTCCGGCGACTGGAACCACAATCACTGTCGGGAACGACCTCGTAGTTCACGTCGTTCAAGCGTCGGATGACTCTGTAGGGACCAAAGTATCGTCTCAGCAGTTTTTCAGAAAGTCCGCGTCGACGTATTGGGATCCAGACCCACACCTTGTCGCCGGGTGTGTAGGTAACGAATTTGTGTCGCAGGTCGTACCATTTCGCATCTTTATGTTGCTGATGACAGATGCGTACGCGGGCAGGCTGTCTGGCTTCCTCGACGCGCTGAGTAAATTCTTCGGCGTCGGTATCAATGTCGTCACCCTCGTGCGGCAGCATAGCGCCCAACGTTGTCGTGACCTCGCGACCATGGATTAAACTGAACGGTGTCATTCCAGTAGTTTCCTGTCGAGCGGTATTATAGGCGAAGGTCACGTAAGGCAAGATTTCGTCCCAGGTTTTATGGTCCGTGTCGATGTACATAGAGAGCATGTCTGCGAGGGTCTTATTAAGGCGCTCCGTTAGTCCGTTTGTTTGGGGATGGTACGCAGTCGTTCTCCGGTGAGCTGTACCACTGAGCTTGAGAACCGACTCCAAAAGTTCCGCGGTGAAGGCAGTTCCTCTGTCGGTGATGACCACTGTTGGGGCGCCGTGCCGAAGGACGACGTTTTCGATGAAGAAGTGAGCCGCTTCTGCTGCTGTGCCCCTCTGCATAGCTTTTGTCTCCGTGTAGCGAGAGAGGTAATCAGTGGCGACAATGATCCATCGGTTCCCTGCAGTAGAAGTTGGGAATGGGCCCAGGAAATCCATTCCAATTTGGGCGAATGGCCGTGCTGGTACTTCTACAGAATGTAATAGGCCCGCTGGCTTACCGGGGGGCGCTTTGCGTCTTTGGCAGTCAGCACAAGTCTGAACGTGATGTTTTACAGCAGCATGTAGTTTTGGCCAGTAGTACTTTCGTCGCAGTCGGGACAACGTTCGGGTGTAGCCTAGGTGACCGGAAGTGGCCTCGTCATGGCAGGCTTCTAAAATTTCTTTTCGCAGTGATGAAGGCACGACGAGCAAGTACGCGCTGCCGCTTGGAGAAAAGTTCTTCTTGTAGAGAACGTCGTTCCGTAAACAAAAAGATGGCAGTCCTCTGGCAAAAATTCGCGGCACGTCTTTACGTCGTCCTTCCCAGAAATCGATGAGCGGAAGCAGCTCTGGGTCGCCGCGCTGCTCTTGTGAAATAGTGGCCGTGTTGACGACTCCCAAGAATGCGGCGTCCACGGATTTGTCATCAATGGCGGCAGGCTCGACGGGCGACCGCGAGAGGCAGTCGGCGTCAGTATGCCTCTTTCCGGATTTATAAGTTATGCTCATATCAAATTCTTGAAGCCGAAGGCTCCAGCGCGCCAAACGGCCAGATGGGTCTTTCAGGTTAGTGAGCCAGCAGAGCGAATGGTGATCGCTGACGACCTTGAATGAGCGCCCGTACAAATATGGGCGAAATTTGATTACTGCCCACACAACAGCGAGACATTCCTTCTCGGTAGTCGAGTAGTTCTCCTCGGTGCGAGAGAGAGCTCGGCTGGCATAGGCTATCACTTTTTCAGTGCCGTCTTGCCACTGTACCAGTACGTCGCCCAGGCCTACATTGCTGGCGTCGGTGTGAAGTGCTGTTGGCGCTTCCTGGTCAAAGTGCGCAAGAACTGGAGGTGTTCGGAGGCGTTGACGTAAGCCGGTAAATGCCATTTGTTCCTTTTCGCCCCAAAGAAAGGGAACATCCTCTCGTGTGAGTCGGGTCAAAGGTGCCGCAATAGACGAAAAGTCCGCGATGAATCGTCGGTAACTAGGCACATAGTCCTAAGAAGCGCCTCACTGCTTTTTTGTTGTGTGGTGCAGGAAAGTTTGCAACAGCGTCTATTTTGGCTGGGTCAGGTCGAACACCCTCGTGACTTACGACGTGACCGAGGAAGGAAAGCTCACTGAAGCCAAAATGACATTTTTCTGGTTTTAACGTCAGGCCAGCCGAACGTATAGCTTGGAGAACTGTGAATAACCGGTTTAGATGTTCTTCAAATGTAGCTGAGAAGACAATAACGTCGTCGAGATATACCAAGCATGTATGCCATTTCAGGCCTGATAGCACGGTGTCCATCAAACGCTGAAAAGTGGCTGGCGCTGAACATAACCCGAATGGAAGGACTTTAAATTCATAAAGACCGTCGGGCGTCATGAAAGCAGTTTTCTCACGATCGCGCTCATCGACCTCTATCTGCCAATAGCCGCTTCGTAGGTCCATTGATGAGAAATAGCGTGCATGCCGCAGTCTATCCAGAGAATCGTCCATGTGTGGCAGCGGGTAGACGTCTTTCTTCGTGACTTGGTTTAACTTGCGGTAATCTATACAGAAGCGCAAGCTGCCGTCTTTCTTTTTAACCAATACCACGGGAGATGCCCAAGGACTTTTTGAAGGCTGTATGACATCATCCTGGAGCATCTTCTGTACTTGCTTTTGAATCTCCTCGCGTTCTTTCGGAGCCACACGGTAGGGATTCTGTCGGATCGGTCTCGTGTTATCTTCAACAACGATTCGGTGCTTGGTCAATGGTGTTTGCCTGACCTTTGATGTGCACGAAAAACAATCTTCGAACTGGTGTATCAGTTCCAGTAGGCGCTGCCTATCAGAGGGTGACAGAGTAGAACTGACGTCGACAGACAAAGGAGTCGAGGGAGGCGTGGTCGCGTCATGAGATTGCAAAGCGAAACAATCCCTCGTTTGGTCGATGTCGTCGTAGTAGGCAATCGCGGTACCCTTCTGGATGTGACGGCGCTCGTTGCTGAAGTTGGTGAGGAGTACTTCTGCCTGCCCACCAGCTAATGCCAGAATGCCTCTCGCGACGGAAACACCTTGCGTAAGCAATAGCGTAGCTATTTGCTCCGCTATTACATCTTTATGACTCGGCCGCTCACATGATACAGACACAAGGCAGCAGGATCTCGGCAGGAGCGTCACATCGTCGGCTACTCGCAAACGCTCGTGTCGGTCGTCAGTGGTGGTCGTGGTGGTGTCGACATACAGATGTGCGGAAAACGTCACCATACGGTCCGGAATGTTGATGACAGCGTCGTACTCTCGCAGAAAATCCATACCCAAAATGAGCTCTTTACAACATTCTGGTAGAAGGACAAAAGTGGCGACGAAGCTGGAATCGCTGATTACAAGCCGAGCGGTGCATTTACCCGTTGGAGTCATTAGCTGACCACCAGCACTTCTTATGTGCGGCCCTGTCCACGGCGTCTTGACCTTCCGAAGGCGGTCGGCGAGCTCTTGCCGCATAATCGAGAAGTCAGCGCCTGTGTCAACCAGTGCTGTCACGTGGTGTCCGTCTATGAGAACACTGAGATCGGCCCGTACGACGTCGTCGGCATTAGTATTCGTCGTCGTCATATCGTCTTCTTGCGGCGGTAGGGGGGACTTTTCGGCATCTCGACGATTGGCAACCTGGCCCCGGAGGTCGCAGCAGTTAGTTTCCCCGGCGCGGGCTCGGGGAACGGCCTCTGGTAACGTCAGCGTAGCTCTAGCGGTTCGGGGAAGTGTGACGCACAGGTGACGGAGATTGCCAACGACGACTTGGTGAAGATACTTGGCTGGTCGACAAGCGGTCACCATCGTGGGCGCGACGGTCTTCAAAGCGAAAAGAAGCTGGACGTGAAAAGTTGCCAAACCCAGCATCTCGATGACGGCAGTAGCGGGAAATGTGGCCTGGTTCCCCGCAGTGGAAGCAAAGGGGTCGACGGTCAGCCGTGCGCCACAAGTCGGTTCTGCGAACTGGTGGTCGTCTCGCAGAATCCCGTTGCCACCAAGGCACGAGAGCGGGCGGTGGCTGGAAGGGCGCTGCCTCAGGTGAAGGTGGAGGACGACGGACCACTACAGCATAGCTGAGCGAACGCTGCTCAGGACATGGCGCGGGCGATGCAAAGGCTTGCCGCAACTCCTGGCGCACGATTTCAGCGACAGACGCAACTGGCGGCTCGGTAGAAGGAACGCCGAGGGCCCGAAGTTCTTCACGCAGTATTTCCCGGATCATTTGTCGCAGGGAACTTTAGCCAACGGCAGCGTTCTCAGCCGCAGCACTTATTGGCGTGTGGTTGGGCAGGCGGTCAAAGTGGCGGCATCGTTGCTGCAGTGCCCGCTCAATAACAGTCGCCTCCTTTATAAATTCGTCGACTGTTGTCGGCGGATTTCGTACGAGGCCCGCGAACAGCGGTTCCTTGACGCCCCGCATCAGATGACACACCTTCTTCGACTCGGGCATGTCAGGGTCAGCTCGGCGAAACAGACGAGTCATGTCCTCTGCGAACATGGCAACGGTTTCGTTGGGCTTTTGCACGCGGGTTTCAATCAGTTGCTGTGCGTGATCCCGCCGATCCGAGCTCTGGAATGTTTCGAGGAGCTTGTGGCGGAAATTGGCCCAAATTTGGAAAGTAGGCTCCCGGTTCTCGTACCATGTGCGAGCGCTATTTTCCATCGCGAAATAGGCACGGCCAAGCTTCTGTTGTTCGTTCCAGCGATTCACCACAGCGACCCGTTCGAACTGTTCGAGCCAGTCCTCGACATCCTCATACGCTTCCCCACGGAAGATTTCAGGCACGTGAGGATGCTCAAGAGTCACCTGGGAAGGAAGGAGATCCGCTGATGTTGTAGGAGCCGCCATGCTGGGAAGAGGAGGAACAGTCGAGAACTCCGGACTTAGGCCTAGGAGGCGCCGGCTGAATCGGTGGACTGGAGTCGTGACGAGAGGCTGGGTCTCCGGACTGGGGGTACGTGTCCGAATAAGGCTTTCCTGCATCAGGTTGCAGGCTCCAGCACTTCCACCAGTGTTGCGACGTCAAGAGAGAGGTTGTAATGCCAAGATCGAGAGAACAGCAGGTTGGTCTTTTTAATACCGCGCGCAAGCGAGCTTCTCTTCTTTCTTCTTTCTGGCTCCTGTAAAACGCGTATGAGCCTTTTCGCTGTCTTCTTCGTCTTTCTCATAGCAAGCACGTGGCAATATACTATAACATATCCTGCTGCACTGCTGTCCTACAACATATCTATTCCCCTTAGAGTACAAGACAGAAAAGGAAATGACCAGTCAAGTCCCATTCTCATTATCGACTTGTAATCACATAATTATAATGTTGGTGATGGCACTCTGAGACCAGCTTTTCTGGCAAATTAAAACATCTTATCACCAATACGCTTCCTAAATGTCAGCAACTCTTCAAATAGGGCCAGTTGGCATGGCATGTACCATCCTGTTTTCTGCACTGCACTTTTCACACAGCGCACAAAACAAATGGATTGGATGTATGCTTGCACACATGCATGTCTGTTTAATTTATTTTGTACTTTATGTGAAAAAGTACAGTGCAGAAAAAGAAGCAATTGCAAGGTGTCATTTTCTACATGTGAGACGTGCGTGACGGTTAAAGACAATAGACAATATGCGGAACACGTGGGTAGCTCCTTCAATCTGCAGTAAATGGTTCCCTCAGCCAAAAGTCCGGTGGCCTTAGCTGCCTAGCTGTCTCACTCGCCAGACTAGTTCAAGCTGGTCCGTCGAGTCCAAGTTGGACAGTACTATCTGCCATTTCTATGTGATGGGACGTCTGATAAGTGTGGTTGTGCTTTAGCACGCCTGTACCATGTAGTACTAGATGGTTGCTTACTCCTTGCAGTGTGAGCATATATATTGTCACCAGGTCGTGACACTGAAGAAGGCAGCAGTTGGTGTGTTCAAGACTAAACTTTTTATCTGGGCGAACTTGTGCCCGGAAAATGAAAGGTCAAGTACAAGATTCACACTATAAACTGATAGCAGCGTGAACGGTCATTGGCCATCGAATAATCTGAACATCGGCGGAGCACGTCGTCTTTTATAAAGCAGTCGTCGCACCTTCCAGCGTTATCGCTAATGCTTGCATGAGCTTTCCCAGGTGAAAATGAGTAACTGGGAATCCAACTGGTTTCAACTGGCATCAACTGGGATCAAATGGTTCCAGTAGGGAAACAACTGGTCCCAGCTGATTCCAGTTGCAACTGGTACCAGTTAGCAGCTGGTACCGAATAAACTTGACTATTCGCATCCTGCGCATAATCTAAGCCGAATGATCTCAAACAATCGCAAAACTTCCCAAGCATTGCGGAGCGGTCTGCACCGAGCGTTGCTAACCGTTTTTTGTGGCTGACACTCAGATACTTCAAAATAAAGTTTATAAATGCGCATGGCAATACGAATAGAGTGTAGCGCGTACAGTGTGTTAGAGGCTCAAGTGTGGATACTCTGTGTTTGTAGTCTGTGCTATGCTACAGTTTCTCGTGTGAGAAAGTAGAGTGGAGGTGGGAACCTTCCTCGTCGGAGTTCTACAACTTCAAAAAAATGTGTCGGTACTTTCTGAATTCATGAAGGCAGCTGAGATTTCTATATATGGAAAAATAGGAAGCTATTCCGTCCTTCAGAAAGTTGCATAATTTTGGCCATTTCACTCCATTCAGAGTAAATTGAATGTATAAATGGAGAATACTGTATATGTCTTTGCATATACACATCATTTTTTTACATTATTTTAAACTGCTTAGACACTAAGCAGTTTAGTGTGCATACAGACCACATTCATGTTAGTTGGTGTATTCACTAATTTCATCATCATCATCATCATCATCAGCCTGTCTACGCCCACTGCAGGGCAAAGGCCTCTCCCATGTTCCGCCAATCAACCTGGTACTGTGCTTTCTGCTACCACGTTATACCTAAAAACTTCTTAATCTCATCTACCCACCTAACTTCCTGTCTCCCCCTCACGCGTTTGCCATCTCTTGGAAAGGAGTACGTCTACTTAGGACAGGTAGTAACCGCGGAGCCAAACCATGAGAGTGAAATAACTAGAAGAATAAGGATGGGACGGGGCTCTTTCATCATGAATGGTAGTCTACCACTATCCCTCAAGAGGAAGGTATATAACAGCTGCATCTTACCGGTACTTACCTACGGAGCAGAAACCTGGAGGCTTACAAAGAGGGTTCAACTTGAATTGAGGACGACGCAGCGAGCGATGGAAAGGAAAATGATAGGTGTAACCTTAAGAGACAGGAAGAGAGCAGAGTGGGTCAGGGAACAAACGGGGGTTACGGACATCATAGTTGAAATCAAGAAGAAGAAATGGATATGGGCCGGGCACGTAGCACGTCGGCAGGATAACCGGTGGTCATTAAGGGCACTAATTTAGCTGTGGTCTTTAATTGTGAGACCCCATACTATCCATCATGTAGAGTGTCAACTAAGATACAAACTCAAGAAAGACGAGATAAGTATTGTCTACAAATTTAAATGTGTATACTTGAGATAAATTCAATATTTTAATTTCATGCTTTATATGTGACATAGCAGCAGATGCCTAATGTTAGTGCTGTTCATCAAGAAAAATCTGGTAGCACTTCAGTACAGGCTACGGGTTCACAGGCAGGGGTTTCAAGGAGTAATCTCGGTGTACATATTGCCTTGTCATGCAATAAAAATTTCTTTTGGAAGTCTGTACTTGTCTTCTCTTCTTATTTCCAAGTTCGTGCCTTAATTGGTTCTCTACATCAGGGATCACCAAATTTTTTGGCCAGACGGCCAGACTTGTCACGAATTGTGGTGTCAAAGACCAATCAACAAAGAACTAAATAGGGACTTATCTTGAAGCACTGACCAAGGCATTACGACAAAGGTTTGTGGAAAGGTGAAATGGTCAGCTGTGGTCAAACAAGGCATGTCTCCACATCACGACGAGGAAACTTGCCAGAACATTGGCTGGAAGGACATTGCTCGCACGAACACTGTTAACTGAGGTGCATCCTCGTTACCAGAAAAAAAATCAAAACAAGTGAGCCTGACTGACCTTCACTTTTGTTGGTGATGGTCCCTCGACTAAGGCACCCAGAAGGTAATCCACGACTTGCTCGGCATACTGGCCATCATTCTCCACTGTCATGGCTGTTTTTCATTCATGTTTAGAAAAACCACAGCACATGCTCATGGAGAAGACATTCAAGCAGGAGTGATACTTATAGTTCTGCAGCTCTGCATTGTAGTTGACACAGCCGATACAGTAAAAACTGCTGCAAACATAAACAATGCAAAGAGTAGCATTATGGCGAGCTGTTACATTTGATCAAAGAGAGAAGACACTGTGTTGTTCATGTGTTGCGTCAGACTTGTGTGCACACTTCTTGAAGACCACCACAGTTAAGGGTTTTCTGCATGTGTACATAACCGATATGAATACGTGAAGCACAGGTAGCTTCGAGAACAGCCAAGTTATCTGCATGCCAAAGTGTCCACGGAATGCAAAGATGTCAGACCACAGGCACAAGCTGCCAGTGAAATTTTTCGCCAGCTTTGTCAAGCCTCAAGCTGTTTATAAGTATGGATATATACATGCATGTTTTGAACAAGAAAAAGAGGAAGAGAAGCAACAGCATATTGCAGTAATGGAGGAAACAAAAAAAGGCTAAATGTGTGACGTGACATTTAGGTGCCTCACAAGTGTACTCACACAGGCCCAACTAACAGCAAACACATGTTAAAACACTCTGACCAGTAGCAATGGTAGAAAAAAAAATGTGCCTCACCTAAAATACATTGTTTCTACTGCATTGCTTAGTTTCAAATACTATACCTTTGAACACCATGTAGTAATATTAATAGTGATCACTCTATGTGCAATATTTCTTTACTGATTAGACTAGACGTTGCCTTTATAGCAATGAAGTCTAAGGTTTGATGAAAACTCGTGTGTGGTGAGGAAAAATCATGTCTAAAGAAAATGTACACTCACCAACTAAAACAGAACACAAAACGACAGAATTGACACTTTGGCGCCTAATACAGGTGTCTTCTTCACAATGAACGAACAGGACCGCCATGCATTTGTTCATTGCGAACAAAAGACCCATATTGGGCGCTGAAAACGCCAATTCTGTTGTTTTGTGTTCTGTTTTAGTTGGTGAGTGTACATTTTCTTTAGACACGCCTTTACAGCAATATGCTTCATGTTGACTACCATAAAAGTACTAATGATTTCTTTTTGTATCCTACTACTTATATTTATCATAAATTACTCTTCTCACTCAACCAATGAACGATGAATATAACATCTTAATAACTAAGCCCCACAGGCAAACATACTGGGCCAGTACACATTAAACCTTGCTCTAAAAAAAATGTTGGAGTCGTCACTAAAATACTTTCACTACATAAAATATTTGTCACTAGCATATGTTCATTAGATGCAGGTATCAGTAAGAAAAACTAAAATGTTTACTTCCTTATATCAAATAATTCATTACGTCAACCTTCAACTGTACAAGAAACAGTGATAATATTTCTTTTTTTCTTTCTTTGTTTGTTTGAAGAACTAGCCCAAGCAATATCAGTGACCTGGCTAAGAAGGTCTGTAAAAAGCTACCGCCTCAAAGGATACAGCTGATCTCTTTGTACAAGTAGCCAGGCACGGGGGCATCAAGGTTGGACGTGGCTTCAGCCAGCAGCGGCACCTGGTAGCAAACAAAAATGCAATTGATATACCATTATCTTGAAAGAACTTCATTAATTTTTGAAAAGTGTCAATGAACAACTCTAGGACATTGTAAGGGTGCACTCTTGTTACTCAAAGAATTAATGTTTTAAAACTGAAGAACGTTTCAGACTTCCAACATCAGGCCATTAACGAAAAATTAAAGTTGCATGTCACCATGCAGGGCAGTTTTATGCATGCATACTGCAAAAGCGACTTAAGAAATGCCATGCACCCATCATATACCATCATTCACAGTCTTCAGGTTGGTCAGTTCTTAAAGGTACACTAAAGAAAAAAACAGTTTTTCTCACATTAGTAAATTACTCTTTCACAATTCCAAAATCACCACTCTCTCCACGAGAAGATGCTTGGTAAGCGAGAAACGAGAAAAAAGAAAATGCTGGTGGCGACACCACCTTCAAGTTCACGCACCATGTCGTCATAGATGCAGTTCCTAATCAGTAAAAGCGAGGTGCATTGTCCTGCGAGGGTGCCAGACAGTTAACACACCAAGTTCCAGGAAATTTCGTTGCGTCAATGTCACCAAAATATGAAGAATACACTTTGAAATCTGTGATGTCACGTGTGGCGACTTCGGAGCAAAATTTAATATTCAAGCTTTGACCTTGATTTTCTCCTCTATTAATAAAACTATGATGGTGAAATTTATGACATTTGAGTTCCACTATCATGTTCCTTTAACTTCACATCTGCCTTGCTACACCACAGCAAGGTAATTAAGGGTGAAACGGAACAGATATAAGAAATTAAAATGCAGAAAGAAATTAAAACAAGCGCATAATGTCACACAAGTGCTTCAGGCAAGCTCTCAGAGTCATCCACGGACTGCATTACTTGCGCTGTTTCAGCCATAGGCATGTTTGGACCAGCAAGTCACTGCTGCAAGTCATGAACTCCTCGAGTGTTTTGTTATTTTGGCCTGAATTGACACATTGTTTTTTGGAACGCTTTCAAACTTCCCTTCCTCCAAGATGCTCCTAAAACATTTTCAACAACTTATTTCATCTTTTTTGTGTCCAAACCTCATTTTTCCTCTCCACTAAGCAGTATGCTATGTGTGTCTGTGTGTGTAATATATATATACATATATATACATTTTTGCTCAAAATGGTAGTGACACTAGAGAAAAACAATGTTTAAGGTGAAATCCTTGCATGGCTAATGGGTAAAAAAATTCGGTGTCTGGCACTGTCAATACAAATGGTACTAAAAGTCACATGTGGCACATACGTGTGAGAACTCAAGTTAATTAAAGATGAATAAAATGCAAATTCAAGTAGCAAGTGTGTGCCAAGTGATTAGAAGTGACCACTATGTGCATAAGGTGAACTAAATGGAATAAAGGATGACCTAAGATGATTTAAGTGCAAATTACACATGTATTGGTTAATTAAGGGTGAATCAAATGTTAACAGTGGATCAAACATTAGAGCTAGGCATAAGCTACAGAGACTTTCAGTTTTTTTTTAAGACAGGTTATAGTATCCAGTCTTTTTGGAGCTAGATGAATGCATTTGAAGTCTAGAATATGCACAAACTAAACTTTCCGCCAATTGCTTGGTTGAAGTTTACGTGCAGTAAGTGATCAGGCAAAGGGGCAACACAATGATGGCACCATAATGAAGGGATTATAATGGTTTAATAGGATGGATTATATTCTGTTTGAATATTAGGGTTCCTGGTGTTGTTGTAGAATGTGCATAGCATTTCAGGAAGAGAAATGTTTGGTTGATTTCATTTTCATAGAAAAGTTTCCTTATTACGGCGCTCCCTCATGGATAAGCTGGACTGTAGTATCCTTCTCAATTGTCGTCTCTTTCTGAAAATGTGTCATTCCTTGGCTTGACCAATAGAGCAAAATGTCTAGAAGAGCTATCTAACGCTTGTGACAGGTACATTGTATCAAACTGAGGACATGTGTTTCAGCATGCTGCACTGATTATAGCCATGAGCAATGGTGTGGTGGCTCCCATTCGTATTCTATAAACCTCAGAACACTGTTCACTCAATACTGCTTTGCTTTCACACGAATATATCAACAAGACAAAACTTGTCGACCTGCACTATTTAATTATCGTTACACTTCAAATCTTTGTCTATAGGCTAGAATTTTCTTTTTCAATTAGTCACAGATGCACGCTAGATTGGCAGTCAATGCATCAAAGACCGCGTATCTGAGTGAGTGAGTTGTTGCACCCTTTGGAAGTACTGTACTCTCAAAAACAAAGGGCATATTTTGGGCGTCTTTTACACCCCACAACAATAATCGTAGCCTATCTTGCGTGCCTTGCCTTACATTATCGCAGCGCGCCTGACACGTCCAGGTCAGAAACGGCCTCTGCACTATCAGCATGACATAGAGGCAGTACCAAAAGCACAATTTTAAAACAAAGGGGACACGTGCAAGCCAGATGATGATTATTGTTGTGGGACAAAAGGACACCCAAAATAAGCCCTTTGTTTTTCGAGTGTACAATCTAGAAACAGCTGCACCCTTTGGTGCATCCTTCTTTTACATGATACATCACCTGCCTTGCATCCGTTTCCTTTTTCTTTTTTTTGAAAATTGCGCTGCCGGTACTTCTTCTATGTCGTGCTGATAGTGCACACACTGTTCATGACCTGGAAGTACCGAGTGCGCAGTGTCGAAGAAAGGAAAGGTGCACAAGATAGATGACGATTGTTGTGTGACAAAAATGCACCCCAAAAGATTGCAGCTGTTTTTAGAGCTTAAGTGCCGAGTCTAGTTGCCTGTTGGCTGGCTCACTCGAACACAGCTGCTGTGTTTCAGCATAGTCTTGCTCACTGGTCTTAGTGATAGCCCGCTCACGGGCTGCATTGTAGGCAGCACAACAACCAAGGCCATCACTGCCACAGCTGTACAAACTGCTCACTGAAATCTAATGTACATCCGATATAACACAATGTAAGAATAAAAAAATATAAATAGCTGGTAAAAAAAAATTACCGACAATTACGAAACTCCCTCATGCAAAATTTGAGTGCACTTCTATGCGTCTTCCAGGTTGCAGACAACATAAACCCCATGGCATGAACTGTGCGCATTTTCACACAGGTAACATTCTTTTAAAATTACCGAACACTACAATAAGAAAGCTTGTCGTGTATTCGTTGAATGTTGCTATATCCGTTTTTAACACAGCACAGTGACAGTGAGAAGCGTGGACACTATGTGTGAACAAACGTAAGCACCAGTAGTACCTTCCTTCATTGAAAGGTATGAATGTGCACGCTGGCTCTGCTGAGATAAGGTTCCGCAAAGATGCGCAGAGAGCAGAGCCACCTGGTGGCATCGGGAGAAATCAAAATCCCGAGCCATGTGACTGTGTTCTGCGGTCCAATTGGTCGAAGTGCGCTCGATGCATTCCTCCTCACTTTTTCATCTTTTGCTGTGGTTGTCTGCTCGGTTACAGTGAGGCACACCGATGCTCAACACAGAAGCGGGCACCTAATAGCTACATTCTAATAACAGCATACATAAGCCATTGCCTAGTCAAATTAAATATACACAATATATCACTTTTAGGGGTGTTCGAATAGTGAATTTGATACTGAATCGAATATTAGTCGAACACTGCCAGCAAACTAAAATGAATGAAATTTGAAACAACAAAAGCAGTCGTTCTTTACAGTTAACGTAAAACAATCAAATCCTGGTATTCTCAATGTCCGAAAGCTTCCACCATTACATGGTATGTTATGAAGCCACTCAAAAAGAAGTTCAAAAAGAACACCAATTAAGCATTAGGTGCAATAAAGCAGTTTCTCTGAAAGCACTTAACTCTTCATAGAGGGCAAATTATCCTTGTACAGCAAATCAAATATTGCTCAAGTGAAGTAGCCCAATTCACTACGCATGTTGTCACATTCACTGCGCATGCTGTCAGGTTTTATGTTGATACCATGTCAGCGGGGATGAATGGGTCATACTTTTGAGCAAACTTTAAATTAGCACAGATGACACTCTGTTGAAAATGTATAAGAAAATTATATGTACCTATGAACAGTGACATTTAGATTGTATACGTCTCTTCTTCCTGTTTCGTCCTTGTCCCATTTTGCGCCACCGTCTTATATTTTGACTATGCACCAACTAGCCCAGCAACAAATTTTATTATTCTACGACCAAACTGAATCACCAGTTTCACCAATCAACAAAACAAAACGGTTGTCAGCACGTGAAAACTGTGCTGCGCACTGAAAACTCAATGTTCCAATCTATCCAAATGTCAAGTGAAAACGAAGCATTAGCAAGAGTAAAACTTTTTTGGCTTTTTATGTTTGGAGAGAACCCCTGCCAAACCCAGGCCCGGGGCCCTGTTCCTAGTGGCCCTGACCACAAACCCAAGGGCCCCTCCCCCGTATCAGCTGCCAAAACTCAAAACTGTGCTCAGAGACAAAAGCCAACAAGAGAAACCGTGGTTAGAGGTGCCGGAATAAAAACAGTTCATTCCGCAGGCCGCTTATGCAGCTTCTTCAAGGACTGCACATAATTATTTCACAACGTGCAGTGTGGCAGACTGTGCAACTAACAGGAGAAAGCAAGTTGCTATACGTGAACACTAACCTCCATGTATGTACAGTACTCAGTACTTTTTTAGTATAATGACTGCTATTCGCAATTGGTCGAGATAACCACGTTGTGTCACGATAAATCTGGTCTCTAAAGATAAAGCTGGCTCTGATCTACGTGATCGAGTCGACGTCACGCCAATATGACCCAAACTCAAGCCAGTGGAAACGAAAGTAGGTGCGTTACTTAGCCATAAATTGTCCTGTTTCAATCCGTGATCGAGTACTGCACACGTCTACCTTCATTATTCCCAAACAATATTTATGCCACAATAACTATTCCGAGCCCTACAACATACGCTGTCAGGTGTACGAACCGAATCATGCACGCCAAATGTGTTACGAAAACTGCACAGAAATGATCAAGAATGACTTTGGAGGCAAGCAAAACTTATTGCCGTTTTTAACCACATGTTCGTCGTCTCACGAGCGCCTCTCGTGTCTGGTCGAAGTGTCACCGCGCCATTCGATGCTGGCATGATGCCAAGGCTCGTCGCGGCGCATTACCTGCCTCACAAATGTGCGTCCTGCTTCTGTTGTGCACAGGATGATTTCACAACGTGCAACGGAAGGCACAACCTTTCTTGCACAATTGCGTTGTCGCGGGGCATTTTCTGTGCTGCTGATGCGGCACCACTGCTCGCTCGACGACGGATGACAACACGAGTCTTCCTCTTGGCAACATAGTTCTCTTCCTCCTAAGACCTCCTTTCCCATCAAGGTCCTTTTCCCCACTCTTTTATTTCCCTAATCCCTTCCATATGGTGCTGAGTCAAGTTCCCTTACAGGCTGCTGAAACGCCCATCCAAGATGCGAAACATTGCCAAAGTCTTCAGAAAACGAAACAAACAACATTTCTTGAATAATGACTGGCTTGTCTTTTATTATCGGTGGCAACAAGGCATTCGCCCTAAGGAAGATGACACAAAAAAATAAAAAGGGCTCCAAAAATAGTTCTACATTCTTATGTCTACATCTTATCTCCAGCAGTTGTAAAAAGTTGTCAACAAACTAGTTTCAATTGTGGACGGATGCTAGAAAACATGTAAAAAAAAAAGAAGAACCGCAAACACGAGATGACTTCCCATCATTCAAGATCATCGTCGGTGTTTTCTTGCAGTTACTATGTTAACAATAAGTTAGGTGCAGCACAGGGTTGCTCAATGTTAAAAGGTCGAGACATACACAATGATGGGGCACGCAAAGTGTGAGCTCTCTTGATGAAAAAAGGGCACTAGCAATGGTTATTTGCCTGGTGATCGTGCAAATACGCGAATTGCACGGGGTGTAAAACAGCCCCAACGTGCTTGGTTGTACGAGAAGTGGAGGAAAAAAAAAAAGACCTAACAAGTCAGCGTCTGTGCACCACCCAGACACAGCTTTTAAACGCCTCCAAGCACACTTCAACAAGGCGTTTACAAAAACAACAAAAAAAAATGGATAGGCACACATGAGAATCAGCTGCCTCAAAAATAAATCCCTTATTCAGCCTATGCCCCTATGCTTTTAGCTTCTTCACAACCGAAACACTTCAGAATGTTCACAACAATCTGCCAAGAATCAGCAGCACAAACCGTAAAACTGACCAAACGTGTCAGACAAAAAAAAAATGAACATGTATATTTATACACTTAGTGCATCAGCTGCCTCCACATGTATAAGTTATGTCGTGTATCTAATTACGTACAGTAGAACCCCGCTTATACATTCTTCATTTATATGTTTACCCATGCATAACATTTTTGGCATCTCGTCCCAGCAAAGAATGTATACAAACATCTATGTAATATAATCCCCTTTTCAGATTGTTCCTGCCCGATACATTGAAGCCGTCACTGTGGTGGATGGGCTTAAAATATATGTCAATGAGTTTGATGATGTGGACTGCCACAAGTGTGCGAAAAGGGTCTGGTCCTGGCAGAGGTGTGAAAGAAACACCAGACTTCTATTGAGGACTTCTTTAAGCCACAAAGTGATGAATCAATTCTTTGAAAATACAGTTGTGTGCACTGTGTTTGTTTTATAGTTTAGCAGTACGCTTTCCCAATTTTAACCGAATATTCGCGCTGCACGTTTCCCAGCTACTGCATTTCTTTTTTTATTGCTGTCCCCTGAAAAACATATTAGAGGGGTTCTACTCTACTTCGCTGCATTTTCAACTGCACTGCTCCTGCAGCAACAAGATTTCAAGCACATCAGGCTCCCATTTACAGCACAATGGCACTTGAAAAAACCATCACGCACATATCTAGCCAACAAGCAGGTCACTTAGTGTATGGCATTGTGCAAGGTATTCAGACTCCTTAGGTGAGGACACCGGTGAAGTGCAATCATCCAGATAAAGAGGCAACAGTACAGTGAACTGCACGCACCCAGTGGTGCAGTCACAGCAGTGCTCATTCATGAAAGGTATGACACTACTTCAAGACCAAAAAGTCCTGACCCGACTTGAGTTGCTACGGCAACCAGTGCTTTGCGGGAAATCCAAGTCCAGTTATAGACAGGTGCAAGCCTTGGCTGCGTGCCTTACTAGTTGTGGGAGGCGCGCAGAAGAAGCACCGTCCTCTCTCTGCCACCGACCAGTCTTTGCAGTGTGGCTCAAATATTTCGAATTTCCCACAAAGCGCAGGCTGCCATAGCAATGGGAGATCAAATCTTTCACTGTCTCAAAAGTATCGTCGTACCGCCGATAAATATTCGCTGCCGTTGCTGGACCCACTGATGTGCCATTGCTACTTTATCAGACCGGCTGCACCTTGCAAGCAAGCCAAGAATCCCACCTAAGCAATATGTGTCTTACACCGTGATGAATGCTCACAATTTCACCCTTCTTCGCTACCACGTTGCTGACTTACCAACCATGTCACATTTGCCTGAAACCAACAATTGTGTAAAGGAGTGCAAGAAAGCAAGCGGATGTTTTCAAACATAGCCAAGAGCAAATAGCAAATCCATGCACACCTGCGCATTCAGTCATATGCAGCAAACAATAGCAATGTACATTCGGCACTGCTGTGTATATTGCAATCCCTTTCTCTCTTTCTTCATATAGTCCTGCTTCAAGCAACCACTGGCAGCGAGTACTAAGGCTAACATTCTCAATGTGAAAGACTATATGAGGCCGCACAAAATGTAATCGATGCTTGCACAACGTACAGAGTGTAAATAAGTGAGACGGTTATGAATTTTAGCTAATCTGATGGAACATCTCAGCTTAAATTTATGATGCACAGAGCATTCTGAAGTGTAATTCGTGTTGCAACACATTTCAGCACAGCGATTCCACAGTCATTTCAGAATTAATCGAAATCATGCATCACATGCAGTGATGTGTGTTCCTTGAACTAAGACATGCACTTTTCTGGTGTTAAACAATCTGTACTTGTGATCTGACCTGCAAGCCTTACCTCCGAAGTCATTGACTTACTGAGAGCGTTTGTCCTGCACGGTTTAAATCCCCCCTTTTCAACTTGCCTATGCTTCATTTCGAACCCTCACCAATGGTACAGAACACGCGTTGCTGGCTAAGACTACTTGCCCACGAAATTTAAGCCTGAATGATCCGACAACTGTTTACACTACTTCCCTCATTCACGCAACATTCCGCTCACTTCAAAGACAAGCTATCATGTTAAAGGCAGCCAATGCCAACGTTATTGGACATATAATATATTGAACAACTTGCCTCTACTGAGAAACCTTGGAAGGCACGTGTGTAACTACAGATATTCGGCTTTGCGTGACGGATCACAATCGCAATGATACCAAGGCAACCAAGCATCAAGTGACCCCGGGGACATTAATTCAACGGCTGCAGTGAAACGACGTAAACCACACGAATCCCTCGTCCGCAAAATGCTGTGTGCTGTCAAAACTTTGTCAATGTACTAAAAAATCTTGCTTTCGCGCCAAGCACCGGTGCACCGTGACGTGCTGAACTGTAGGCAGAGATATTCCAAGTAACAGAGATGCTGACCCACACGATGAGAAAGTTCCCAAGGCAACGTGCGGCAGCTACGCAAGTATCACGTCTCTGTGCAAGGCCTCAACAGCCCGCCGACAATTTTTCGATGCCAGTGGTGCTCTCAAACATGTTGATCAGAGGAATTTGAGGTTTTCATGTCGTTCAAATCCAAGTCTGCACATGCACAACGTCGGCACTTCACAACCACAATGGTATATACATACAAGTATAAACAGTGAAGACCTTTTCTTCCATTCGTATAACAATGGCACAGTTCACTGCCACAAGCAGAGGGAATCGTGTCTTGCAGAAGCTAAGTAGAACACCGACATTCGACTGCAGTGACAGGTTTCGGCGCATGGGCGACAATCTTGGAGATTTTCTCAGAAAGTGCACTTGAAAGACTTGACAGTACTCCATTGCTTCAAGCAGACTCCAGCTGCGTAGAGGGCGAGATATACACTTCATATTCATCAGTACACCCAAAGACAGATAAGGGTGATATAGCAACAGCTTTTGATGTCTTTGCAGCATGGACGCTCGTGACTCCATTTTTGTAGGCGGGCATTATGTAGGTAGCACATAACTGTTTGATAGCTACGTAGCTCAACAAACATCGCATGGTATGGGTTTTCAAAGAGAGGTACCTAGTGGGGTCTTGCATTTGCACAACCAGTTGCGGTCATAGACAGGCATCCTGCATTCTATGAATAAGAACCGTTGCTGACCAAGCTAGCTAGCTGTCTCGTCGGCAATGCCAAAATCGTCAGTGCCTTCAGCTTCGGCGAAAAAATCACACAATCACTGCACTGGGGCTTATATAAGGCGCGAGTTCCGTAGGTACCGTATCAACACATGGTACACGAACTTGTACTGTGCGAGAGTCTGTACACTGAGCATTCGCTGCATTCGAACAGAGCTCAGCACCCTCGGCACATCCACCGGAACGTTGTGATCGAGACAGAAGAGCAAGATGTCGCACAGAATCACCACACCCGACCTGCCCACGCCCGCGGTGCAGTGGACCACCATCGGAGTGTTGCGCGTCCGCAGAAGGCGCTGGTCACCCGAGGCCAGCCGGCGCACCGAGTCCACTTCCTCCATGAACCCGAGGAATCCCTGAATGTCCCCCGGAGTGCCGTGGTCGGGCCAGTCTGTGTACCGGAGGTGCCAGACGTTTCGGTGGCTGCAGGCGACGCCCTGCGACCTGCTCAACGTCAGCGAGGTCGTCACGGCCACCGCGGAAGACACGACACCCTTCCTAGCCACTCGGTATTCGCCAAACGAGAGCGCTGCATCATCACCGTCAGCCATAGGCCAGTATTGAAAACACTTCTCGCGGCCGTGTTCGTCTTCGGTTTCTGTTAGCATCACAACCACACCAACATGGTTTTCCCAGACCATCTGCCAGAAGCTTTTGGCGGTTTCTCGCGTGGGTCCCTGCGCTGCTATGTAAAAACGCTGGCTGTCACCCACGCTTGCCGAAACATGCGAAGCATTAATGTAACCAGTTCGGTTGTCAGGGGTAGGAGTCAGTCGCACACGGTTCTCTTCGTATGGGAGGACGTCACTGAAACGATTGCGAGAGGTGTTCTCCGAAAGCAGTGCCGTCGTGAAGTCGGCGTTCGGCTTGCGCTTCGCAATGCGCTCGAACTCGAGAAACACCTGGCCATCTTCCAATCGGCTCTCGAGGATTTGTTCAGGCCTCATGTCTTTGGACGTGCTGGGCGATGGAGACTCCTGATCTGCGCTGTCCTGGTCACCGGTCAGCAGCTGGTCTGGCTGGGCCACTGTCAGGGTTAGACCGTTCATGGCTGCCACCATCATGGGACCCAGCGGATGTGCCGGCGATGCCTCTTGACTCGGCGGCTCTCGTTTCTCCTCCGTAACCTGCTTCCGCGGGGGTGGCACTGGAGTGGCATCCACTGGCTTGGCCGCTGCTGCTGCCACTTGTTCTCGCGTCGTCGGAGAGCTGACACACACCTGAATCCGCTGGGGCTGGGCAACTCCAGACACCTGCGCATTCCATGACTCTCCGACAGGCACGTATGTTGGAAGCACCGGCCTCGGAGGCTCCACAATTGACCTCAGAGACTCGGATGTCACGTTCCCGTTGACAGCTGCCTGGTAATGCGGCAAACTCGGCTCCGACCCTTGAATAGTGCTCTGGCTGAGGTGACGACGGGACACCAGGTCTGGGCTTGCACTTGCCCGAAGCTGGTGATGGTTGCGTGTCAGATCCGGTGTGCTCGCGCTGGGCCGTTGGCCATATGGATATGGGGGCGGTGGCTTGTACTGGTAGTTTAGGTGCATGTTGGCAAACAGCTGTGCTGGGTTGACCTCGTACGACAATCCCTGAGATGTCAACTCCGGAGTGCTGTATGTGTGCAATGGTGGAGCGAGTAGTGGTGGTGCTCTGCCATGTGCAATGCCATCAATGCGATTGTTGTTGTTGTTCGCAAGGTCACCGAAAGACATGGAGTCACCGAGTTCGGTCAAATCGGCAAAATTGCCATAATGCATGTACGACAGCGGCGGAAGTAGAGGGTTGCAGGAGCGCGACAAGCTAATGTCCAGTTCATTTGACACTGCTGAAGTTGTAGCAGGATGCTGCTGCTGGTGATACACCTGACTATTCTGTCGAGTTTCAAGAGGAAGGTCGTTGAGGCTGCAGCTGGTGACTCCGTACTTGTTGAGCACCGCAGTTTCATAGTCTGGCGCCTGCCGGTACGATGGCAGTAGGGCTCGCCGCAGATCGGTTGCACTTTCAGAGCTACGGGGGAGGCTCACGTAGGAGTGGTGCACGCTGTTCGCTTGCTGACCGATCTCGTTATGCATCGGAATGTGCTCCGTGGATGCAGCAACATTCTCGCGGACAGGGGTCGGGTTGGTCGGATGGTGATTGTAGCCGTTGTGGTTCGGGTCGACCAGCTCGCCCGTGCTTCCAGGAAACGCGTAGTTCTCACTGTTTCGCGTCTCGGTGTGGTAAACCGCCAACTCGTCGAGCGACTCCCTGCTCTCTCCAACATCCGTCCCACGTTCACCGCCAGTGTTCTCTGCGTCCGGCACAGACGTCCAGCGAAAGCTCTCGCCCCCGCCGATGTTGATACTGGGCGCACGCGTGTAGGTCTCTCCCATCACTCCTCCAGGTGCCACAGCCGCGGACTCCTGCATGCTCATGTAGAAACCGTGTTGCTGCACGCACATCTTCCATATGTACTTCGCCGTGCTGACGTCTTCGAGCTGGAACTGGGCGGAGTGCGCCGCGTCACGGCCGACAATCTTGAAGTTTCGCTTGTGGTGAATGAGGTCCACGATTTCGCTCCACTCGTACAACGCCGGTTGGTGCTGTTGCTCTTCGCCCGGAGATGGGTGAACTGCGGCCTGCGACGTGTCCTGGTCGCCGCTGCGGCGCACCCGTCGCGCGGTCACTCCCTGCACTGACACGCCGAGGACCATGTCGACTCCCGAGGAGGGGTCGCGCACTTCGAAGCGCTCTTCGCCGTACCCTTCGAGGCACTGCACGGTCTGTATGTAGTAGAGCTCCGCGGTCGCGTGGTCCAAGCCCTGAAGACTCCGGTGGGCGTTCACGATTTCGTCCAGCAGCGCCGCCTCCTCTTCTTCGTTGGCGCACGCGAGCAGCACCGATTTGGGAAAGAGCACGAAGTTGCGCAGGTACTCGGCCGTGTGGTGCTCGGGCCGGTGGTCTCCGAACTCGGCCTGCAAACTGTAGCTGGCCAGCCGTATCGCCTCGCGACGCTCGCACGGCAGCTTGCCCTCGTTGACGTCGCTCTTAAGCTGCGAGAAGTAGTAGTAGCGCGTCACGTCACTCTGGAGGAGACGGCGTGCCTGCGCGGCGTTCGGAACGTAGAACATGACGCCCAGTTGCAGGCTGCAGCAGCCGCCGCCTTCGCGCGACGACGCGGCGCCGTGCTTGTCGAGCTGCTTCTTGAGCGGTCGCTCCAGGTCCACCCATCGTAGCTGGCCATCGCGTGTCTGGTACCGTAGGCCGAAGTACTCGGGTTGCGTGATCTGAAGTCGCTGGCACACATTCTGCAGGCACTCGCGACCCGCCGTCCGCGACGATACGATACACTCGACGGTCGCGTTCTCGAGAAGCTTGACGGCGATGACGCACAGGCTCTTGGAGACGACGCTGTAGTGCTTGCTCTTCTTGAGCTTGAGTCGGAACGGCATCTCGCTGCCTCGGTGGGTATTGTCGTCGCTCCCGTTGTCGAAGAAGCCGTCGCGACGCGCATTTTTTTCTCTCGCCTCCCCCTCACGGCATGCCGCGGCGCAGTGGCTGCTGCACCGCCGTAACGCGCCGATGACGAGTCACACACACTCACTACTGCGGTGGCGGCAACGCCTCGCCTCCGATTACCGAAGCGCTCGGGAATGCCGAGCAGCGACGCAACAGCGACGATAGGCCTAGCGCTGTCATGGGGCGTAGGAGGATGGGCGCCGCCAGCGAACCAACGACGCTTGTTTGTGATCCCCGCTGTATAACTCGTTCTTTGTTTGGCACTTTTCTCGTCGACACACACAAACAACTCGCGAACGCTTTTTTTACAGCGCGCGCGCGCAGGGGGCGGGGAAAGCGGCGCTCGGCGCCGAGGCAAAATATTCGGGGTGTGTTTGTTCTGCTAAGGCGGAAGGCTTCGTCAGGAAATGTGTACCTTTTTGAGAAAACTCAGGTCCTCTTTCAGCGATGCTTTCATTTTACTTGCTTTTCGTGGATCCCACTGCGCGACTAAGGACGGCGCACCCAGTTTCTGTTATTGGACGCTGTGTTCCAGAGGGCTCTGTCGATGTGTTAAAAAGTTACTTTCGTTTAAGTTGTGTAAACACTGTTTAGTCTTGGTTTAAAAAGCAAGTTAACAAAACTATACATCGCATTGTTCCCAAAGTTTGGTAGAAATGACGCAATAATAAAATTTTGTCTCGGACTTATTTGTTCAAATGCGAATAACTTAACTATGGTGTCACACTTATAAAGCTGTACAGTTAATAAATTATAGGAAATTGTAGTTCACGCCAGCACACTTGGCGTGAAATGCGCTATGATCAATTTCTTTGAAATGTTTGGTGCACTGTTTAGTTCTTTACATTTCTAAGAGATGGCGCAAGCTACTAGGACGTGAAAGGCATGGAAAGGAGGACAGATTCTTGCCCGTTTTTGTGTCTTCCCTCCCCTCGCTTGACCTCAAGCAAGCCTTCAACCTGTTGCGTGCTGCACGTGCGCACGCAAACCCGGCAGTGCGAGTTGCCACTCTCTCTCACCTCTGTCCTCCTTCCCCCTGAAGAGAGGGGCGACTCCTCCCCGTTCTCGCAAGAACGACAAAAAAGCAAGAAATAAAGCAGTAAACACGAGGAGAGCTCCTGCAAAACTCGTGGAGGCCGAAGCACTCGCTCTAAAGAAAGCCGACCGCCCCGTCGGAGTGGTGCATGCGCGCTGGTGGTGAAACGCGGCGGCGTGCCGCGGTTGTTGTGGTGCCGTGTGTGTCCGTGCGGCGCGGACGGCAGCGATGGACGGCAGCGTGAGGCCGACGACGTCGCCATGAAGTTCCTCAGCGTGCGCAAGGTGACCCAGGGCACGGCTTCTGGCCGTGTCTCTGGTCGCCTTCTACGAGCCTTGCTGCTGCTCGGCTGGCCGCCGCTCGGCATCGACTGGCAGCAGCAAGACGACGGCGCTCGTTGCAGACGACGCTCAAGATGGCGGCGCTCACAAGACAGCCGACGCAGGAGTCGCCGCGGCCAAGAAGCTGGTGTTTCCTCAGGGCACCGCCCGGTTTTCACCAGAGTGCTAGTCGCAGGGTGTTGAAGGGGGGCAACGACGTCGATAACGAAGTGGAGGATTACGCCGACCAGCCGTCGGCGAAGACTTTGACGCCGACGGGGCCGATGATGCCGACGTGCGCGATAGCAACAGGTCGGCGGACCAGGGTGCAGCGGCGCCCGAGGAACCACCGCAGCAGTCGCCCACGACGCGACTGGAGGACGTGTTTTCAGTGTAAAGACGACGCGGACGTTTCACAGGACTAGGCTCGACGTCATACTCAAGACGTGGTTCGTCCTGGCACGCGAACAGGTGAGCGAGCTCCTTGCAGTGTTGTGCGTGTTCCCGTTCGGGCCGTTCGCGTACGTACCTCTTGCAACCTTTTGCGTCGACTGTATTTGCGAAGACGCGATGCACGTTTTCCCATTCTGAGCTGGGCGTCATACGTCCGGTGTAATTAAGATGTGCTTTCGTGAGCGGAGACAGGTACAAGTCTTTACGCACGTTTAGAACATGTTTGACACTTTACGCGGTTAATAACCTTTACTGTCTTCCACGTGCGAATTTTCCCATACATTTGACGTACACCACCTTACACGCCGATCAAAAACTGCGCGCTGTGTCACGTGCTTCGTGCTTTTAGTAACGTCACACATGTTTTTTTAGGACATACTGGTATTGGTTCCATAAAGGGTGCCGTTGTACGGGGGAATAGACACACAGACCCAATGCCATGCTCCTGCTGCAGCACGTGCGACACGATCGGCATACCTTGAGTGGACTGCAGGTGGGACGTGCTTCAGGTGCACACTGCGCTAGAAAATCCCGTTCATGTCCCGTCATGGTGCCACGATTGTTCAGCTGTAACGTCAGTTATGCGAGTTCGTTCAACTTACAAATACACTATAAGTATTGCAATCAATTGATTCCCCACGTTTTCTTTTTTTATTATCATATGCAGCTTTTCTGGACACCAGCGGCCTAGTTCGCATGAACGACACCACGTGGCGTATCGACCTTAAAGAATTCAAAAGTCCCGCCATGACGTTTGCAGTGACGCGGCACTAAATAAAAGAGAATCAAAAGAAACAGTACACACGCCCCGAGACTGTCGCTTCACCTCGGTGCGCAGAAAAAGAGAGCGCTGTTTTGTCGGCGTTATCTCGACGGCGACGACTGGCAATGAATCGGCAGTTTTTCTAGACGTGCATGCAAATGTCTGGCCGTTATAGACGCGCCCACGATGCATGAAGAGAATCCTGTTTTATTTTGTTTGGTTGTTTGTTTTGTTTGTTTGTTTGTTTGTTTGTTTAGTTTCTTGCGCTGCCGTACCGGTGGGATATTGGAGCAGCAGTATGCTGCTTTCCGAGTTTCTTTTTCAGCTAGCGGAACCATTATGTTTGGGTACGAACAGGATATTGTGGTTGCATATTAAAGCGAATTTCCTTTGGTGTACCACTTGGGTGATGTTCGTTTGCTCCTTGCGTTACCTCAAATTAGAACTGGATAAGTTTGAGAACGCTAGGAATGAGAGTAAAAAAAAGGAAGTTAAATATAGTTTTTATTTGTTTTCATTCAGTTCTTATTGAAATGTCGCTGCCACCGCAAGCTTGGCGCCGTCTATGCGGGTGTGCAAAATGATACAGTCGTTGAAAGATGATCTTGTACACCGGAGGAATGTGAATTTGGTTAGTTTTTTTTATTAGAAATGACGTATAGTAGAACATATACGACTGACGTGTTGTGTAATAATCTCTAGATCTGCCGTCTATTCCGCTAAAAAGGGCACTTATCTATCCTAATTGCATTTCTACTTTTTCTTTCTTTTTCTTCTCCTTTTTTCTCACAGTCGACTGACTCATGTGCTGGAGGGGATTGTCTTGAATCCTGTTGGCGCAGATACACCAATAGGTTACTCTAATGGGCTGGAAGTTCTCCTGAAGCTCTCCTTTCATGTTCTGTAGGCGCAGTCTCTTTCAACTTTGCACTTCAGCAAGCACAAAGTCGATCATGAATCACCTACTGGCCCAATCGTCCACTTTGATCAGCACAAAGAAATTCAGAAGAGCGAATTTTGGCGTTTTTGCGCTGACAACAACGATTGTTAATTCACATAATATAGTAACTATTCCTAGAATCTCTCGAAATCACTTCTTTATTCTGTATCACTTCCTGATGCAGAATACAAATGCATTGACTTGCTCAACAACGGGTCACAAGACACATCACAGAAAAGCGAACCCTTTAATTCCCCCTTCTTTCGTTCACTCAGTATATGAAAATTTCTTCAGTTGTGAGTGGAGCTCCTTCTGTTGCCACGAAGATGTGCAGGCGTTCCAAAGGAAATCTCAGCCTTTCTTTCCAGGAGGTTCCCTTAAGAGAACGATGGTGTTTATGCGCACAGGAATTTTGATTAGTATATTTCGCTCGTTGCAATGACTGAAAAATACCAGTCTTCAGCCAGAATAAAGTCGAGCGAAAGCTGCTTTTAAATGCGAAGCATTTCTTAGCGAACTACTGCGACTTTGAGCGTATCTATCTAGCCGCCTACGACATTGTTGCTCTCCTGGTCGCTTGGTTAATCGAATGTACACCAAAATCGGTATGGTGTAACATGACTGTATGACGAACATAAATGGCAAGTCATAACATGAAAATCATGACACGCATGTCATGTACAGCATGATTTACATGCCACGCTCATGGTGCGCTGGCGGCCGTTTCGCTAGCTTGATCTACACCAAATGTGGCATCTTGTGACGTGACTGTGTGACGAACATAAATGACACGAGTGACAACCGACCGAAATGTGTCACAAGACCCTGGCTGTGAATTACAGTGACATAAACGAGCTTGTTTTTTTTCAACATATGATTAGGATTTGTATTGTTGAATTGCGCTTTAAAAGTCCACAACGGCATGTCGCGTTGCCTGACGGGCAAGCCTTCATAGTGCACGAATGAGATGTGCAGAATGCTGTACGCAGTCCGCTGCTATTTACTAAAGAAAAACAATGCGTTTAAATTATTCCGCACGTTATTAGGCATTCTCGATTTATTCTGTGCTTATAAAAGACTAAAAGGAGTTGACGTTGAGAGGTGGCATTGCCTTCGCGACTACTAGTGAACGCATGTGGAGCAACGGCGCATGCGCGCGGCGCTTTCTACATTGAATGACTTCCAGGTAGCACACATCAAAAACCGGAAAAAATGCATTCCATAACGTTTGGGCTGTGGCATGGGCTTCGCAAGACACTGACCTACGTAGGCGGTGTCACGGCTGAAACGTTAGTAAAGGCATCTTTTCTTTTTTTAGTGAGTGCTACCCGCAAGGCATTCTCTACACACACACACGCACACACACACACACACACACACACACACACACACACACACACACACACACACACACATATATATATATATATATATATATATATATTGTTGTGCGCACAGCAAAGGTTTAAAGGGGTGTTTAATGAGCACAGAGGCACAAAAGACCGTGATGATCTCAGGAGCAGCGTGTGCATATATATATATATATATATATATATATATATATATATATATAATATCTATATATATATATATATATATATATATACAATAGTGCATTACCGACACGTTAGTCATAAACCTGAGGCGAAACAAGCAAGGCGAGCTTGATCTGTTCATTAGTTTGATGAACCGTAATCAGGCTTGGCTCGGGAACACAGTGCGGAGGGCAATCTAGTGAGCGTCGAATACTTGGCACATTGAATTGGTAAGCAGAACGGTTGAAAGGGTGTCGGCCTGATATCGCGTGCCTCTCGATAACAGGCCTGATATCGTGCATGCCCCTCGATTGTACTATCGCCGCGCGCCCCGGCACTTCCAGGTCACAATGGCATGCACGTTATGAGGGAGAGTGAGATAGCATTCTTCATAGGAAAGTGGCGAGTGCGAGAATTCAAGAAAGGAAAACCGCAAGCCCAGCAGCAAAGCAGCCGGTTGAAGATCTCTCCGTCGTTGCTATGGCAACGGTGCGCGCGGCCGCGCTCGCTTCCGAGTTTGCTTGCCGACCGTTTCGCCGTCTGTTCCGTGCACACCGGTTCCCGTCGCCGGCCTGCGCCAGTCAGCGAGGGGGGGGGGGGGAGGCGTAAGGGAGGGGGCACTCGCTGAAGGCCTTCACAGTTTGAGAGAAACACCTATTCTCATTATGTTGTCGGGTAAAACACCGCCTCCGTCAAACTTTTGGGAGGGGAGGCGGGTCCTTGGGGCATACCCCCTAGCTACTGGCCTGGCCTCTGGATCCTATATGGGCCCCGGTCGGTCTACGAAACTTCTTCCGAAGTACCACGGCCCGTACCGTGTGGTCTAGCAAGCCTCGTACTTCATACACGCCGTCAAGTCGCTGTTGAGACTTATTGTAATCAAACAATGTCGAGGCATGAGATCGTGCATATGGACATGCTAAAGTCTCCACTGTCACTGGGCAGCTGTCCGTAATTAGCCAGGATGGCTCTTTTTCGGACGGGAAGTAATGTAATGCAAAGAGCAGCACTACTTGCAGAAGCAGAGAGCGCTGCTCCCGTAGAAAAAGGCGACGATTCAATAATGCATGCTTTGCGTTGGTTCTACTATTACTGGTTACGTTTCTGCGTCGTCACACTTCATTATATTACTAATGGCTACCCTGATGCTTGCCTTGGTTTTCGTTTTGTATTGCCTTCTATGATTGAGGTTAACTAAAAATCTGGGTTTCTTTTCTTCGTTATTAAGTATTGGGTTGCGTGGTAATAATAATAAAACAATAGAAGTTCCTTACTTGCTCCATTTACAAAAGCGAAACCGAAAACTGCAGCAAAGTATCTTGGGTGCAATGCTCCAGCGAAAAAAACAAGCATCTAAATCTTCAGGCAGCGTTGTGCTAGTAATAATACTTGCTGGAGTTCTACGTGCCCAAACAATAATATGTTTATGAGGCATGCCGTAGAGGAGGGCCTGCGGAAATTTCGACCACTTCAGGTTCCGTAAACGTGCATCTAAAACCAACTACACGACCTTCTAGCAGTTTTCGCCTTGTTCAAAATGCTAGAAGCCGCCGTCAAAAGCCGAGCACCGTAACCGCTGTACCACCGCGGCAAACATAAGCGATTCTGAGAGAGACAAAAAAAGAAGAAAACTGCATTGGGATTCGAACCCTGCCCAAGCGATTTGCGCGCCAACAGCCCAGCACGGATGATCAAACCCATTCAGCCACAGCGCGCGGCGGCTAGCCCGTGATACGATAGCTATTATAAAGATACTATGGTCCAAACGCTCCTTGCAAAGCTCCTGCAAGTGTCCCCACCTTCCAAAGAGCAGGAACGGAATGCAAAAGGGAAAACAGCTGCTTTCTGTTTGCAAAAATGCGCTGTAGACCATAATTCGATGTTCACAGCGCAAGGAACGAGGACGGACATTGGAAAACACACACAGCGCTGAACTTACAAACTGACTAGATTTTCAAACTTAACAGCAATATATATGCGCTCTTCACCAGGAAAGAAAAAAGAATAGAGCAAAGCAAATGAAGCATACGAAAAATTCCAGAAAATATCGTAGAAGCCCAAACAATTTTGAAACGTGATAAAAGTGCACCAGCTTCGCTTGCTCTTTCGAGCAACGAAATGTGAATTTCTCGTGATCGTAAAATATATGTGAAATGCGATGATGGGTTGTTGTTTCCTGCGACTACAGTTTTTTGTCCACCAGGCCTGCAATTGTCGCGTGACCACAAATCACGTAACATCGCACATCTACTTATGTGACTACAATCATATAACAACTAGCTACGTGACAAAAAAATCACGTAAAATCACGTAATTAGTCTCGCCACTAAAATCCCGTAACGTCACGTAACTATTGACGTGACGTGTTGGCGCCAAAAACTTCGGACAACCGAGTGGCGCGGGGCAACCCTCAGCGTCTGCACTGGACTCTAGGTAAAGATGTACTGTCTATCTCACGTGACTAAATCCCTCACGTAGCCTAGCATATTTATAATACTATACTAGCAAAAACTTTGCACCTCTCATTTTCATTTACAGATGTTTAAAATGGCATCTTATTGGCGGCACGTTGAGGTGGGCTGCGAGTGCGTGCGAAAGCTGCTGAATCACAGGATTTCGTTTTGTAACTGGGAACACCAGTCCTGGACTTCCCGAAGCTTTGATCCACACACGTCATATCACACGGGTCCTATCCGATGCAGCGCACAGTGTTTGTGATGTAAAGGAGAAGGCATGCTGGTTTCTTCTGTTCACGTAGGGCGATGATATGACAAAGATGAATAAAAATCCCAGTTTCACCGCAAGGACGATGCAATGAGTGCGATAGCAAACAAATGAAAGTAAAGCTGGCAGCTAACTCTTCTAGATCCAGTCTCGCGTAACTCTACAAAAGGGGACTTCGCACGTCTCTTCGAGTTGAGAGCGCAGCGTGTAGAAGGGTCTATGAGCCGTCCGCTGAGGCTTGTTGAGATAGCGATTTTGGTTTCATTTAAGTTAGGGCGAAATCATTGCACTGCTGTTTGAAAAAGAACAAATAATTTTTCCTATTGTTGGATTGGCCTACTTATCTGTTGGTTTCATTAGTAGTGTCTAACAAAAAAAAGAACCCCTCGAAAAAATCCCCTCGTTCGTTAAGATTACGACAGACACTTGCGGTAGCCCTAAAGTAAAAAGCAAATGCAAAAACGTTCTAACTTTGTTTAATTACTAGCCTCGCTTGTCTAACGTTAGTTCGCTTCCTTTACGTTGCTGAATTGTAGGTACCTGAGAAGATCGTAACGACATCATGAGAAGGGAGAAATAAGCTTCCACCACATTACGGGTACGAAAGTTGGAAAGAGCTGTGTTCACATTACTTGATCGGGCGTTCTGTTCCTCGGACGTTTATAAAAGAATAAAGTAAGAAAATAAATGCAGATCGGTTGAACGATGTGATAAGCGTGGTGT